>NC_092866.1:46728755-46768540 GCF_032062135.1 Pyxicephalus adspersus | reverse complement strand
TGCACATGCTCAGACCATGGACGATCACTGAATGACCGTACACACAATAGATGGTCAACGATCGTCGTCCAATCCGATCCGCCGGTCTGGTCGTTCATTTCCAATGACTATCCTCGTTCGTCGGCGTCGTTGGTTACTTTTTTACGAACGATTTTTGGCCAATCGGTTGTTCGTCGTTCGTTCGTCGTTCATTTCCAATGATAAAAATTGGAAGTGTGTACGCAGCTTAAGTCTGCTTTAATATTTTTTATAGACATAAAGAGGCAAAGTAAAAGCAAAGTGCTGGTACAGATTACCAGTTTCTAGATGTGGTGGCTGCATTAGCTCTCAATCCACTTGAAGTGACTGTTTAATCCAGTATTTCT
Source organism: Pyxicephalus adspersus (assembly GCF_032062135.1). Taxonomy (NCBI): domain Eukaryota; kingdom Metazoa; phylum Chordata; class Amphibia; order Anura; family Pyxicephalidae; genus Pyxicephalus; species Pyxicephalus adspersus. The sequence continues at coordinate 46,768,175 of NC_092866.1, read as the reverse complement.
AAACCACGCTTTGGTGGAACACTAGGGTTGTGTCTCTCAGTTTACAGGACACCAACAATCTTTTTGGCTACCTGTAAGGCCCAATGGCCAGCAAAGTAGGACGTATTCTACTTACATACCACCACACTAGTGTACTGTGAGCTGTGAATATAGTAATTATAGCCAAGTGCACACTGGAGCCTGAAAAGTAGGTATAGCAATAACCCTGTTCGTGCAACATTCTGTTGCCCGTCAGCTCCTTAAAATGGGGAGATCATTTGACAGGTAGGTACTTATTTAACCCACCAATGGTGTGCTACAACTAAGGCTCCTCAGATGGAATCTCTACTTAAACTGGCAGAAGGAGTATGTCTGCAGAACAATCTAGTCTTTTGAGGCAAGGAGATCACATAGTCTCAGACAGGAAACTGCAATACAACCTTTTTTTCGGTAAACTGGTTTAATACACTTGTTGATTTTTTTATTCCTATTATTATCTGACAAGCAGTAAGACTTTAATGATTCTAATTTAAACCTATTAAGTGCAAAATGTTTTTTTATGTCAACACTAATTCACAATGACAGATGCATACATTATACCGTAGTGCACCAGAGAAGGAAGCATGGTGACAATTGCAGTCAGCAAAACAGAATGTGATTTCCATGATTGACTGTGTTGGTTATCATTTTTTTTTGTATCGGTTATCATGTGAGACCAACAGCTGGAGTGAAAGATTCGGTACAAGCAGGACTGCCATCAAAATTTCTGGGCTCCACACTAAGTAAACTTCCTGGACCCCAATTCCCTAATGTCTAAATTTTCCTGCATTGCAAAAATCAACCTATTTTGATCAGGGATGGTACATAGGTACCCTTCGCCCCCTCCCCCTTCCCGATAAGTTTAAGCAAGCAGTCAGTAAAATGTCATAACACCTGACAAACACATGTGTGTTCCAGGCCAGTGCCCCACTAAGTATTAAAAATAGTATTAAAGAAGTCAGCAATTTTGGATCCATATTTGTCCTCAAAGGGGTTAAACATCAAATTCTAGTTACACAAAATGTTATTAATTTTTTCATTTATTATTTAAGGCTAGGGATAGTAAGAACTCCTATTTCTAAACTTTCATGATTGGTCAGGAAACACTGATCAGTTTCTAAAAAGGTCCAGACAGTTCATTATTTTTTTCAACCTTCAGGAGGAATGCCATCTTCACCACTTTTAATGATGTTGACTAATGTGCAAAGGGCATAGATGTCTGAACCTTCAAAGCAATTCCATTCTTTCTGCTATCTGAACTTTCAGCAACCGGTTCATTGTACACAGTTTTTTTTTTCTCTCTTTCTCTTTGCTCTCCATTTTTTAAATATGTGGGAAAATCTAAAAGTACTCAAGAAACTTTAAGAAACTTAAAGCTGTATTCTACACAAACAGCTATATACCAAGTAAAGAGACATACAGGGTAAATTCTTCATAGATTGTGTATAATACATAAAGCATCACCCAAGTGTCCCAAATATATATAAGTACCCAGTGTCACCAAATATGGGGCCAGATAATGGGACCTTTTGGATAACTTCAAAATTGTTGCTTTTAAATATCCAAGATCCAAATGCTATTAAAGGTATTAGAGAAAAAATCTGTTGTTTTGTTTTAATTTTGAGAATAACTACAACAGTCAAAAGCCATCGGAAAAATGACCATGCATTTTAGGAATACCTAACCTCCCTGGCGGTAATCCTGAGTGTGGCTGGTGGTTAAAATTTAATTACAAAAAGTGGTCACACTCGGAGGGGAATTGAGGGCTTACCCGGTCCCTATGAGCCCGCAGCGTCCTCCGGCGATGCCGGCCTGGCAACTGGGTCCCCTTGGTGAAGCCTGGTGTGTAAACATTGGACTTGCGGGAGATTTAAAATAAAGTATTTTTTAATGTCAAATATACCTCTGTGACATTTAAAAATACTAAAATTATCATACCGCCAGGGAGGTTAGACATGTAGAGGTGTACACCAGTGGGCAGGAGCCACTTTATGCAAACAGAACAAGACAGATGACCCCCAAATGTATGACACGGCCAAATGCTAAACAGAAAAGGGCTAGCCAAACCAGTTACTTTGTATTACAAGTTTTCCTCTGAATACTTTAATGTATCAGGTCATTTATATTTGCATGTGCATTGACCAAGATTTCTCAACCAGGTTTCCTCCAGAGGTTGTTAGGGGTTCCTTGAACGATGAGCAGTGTTTGAATCTTTTCAAGTTTAATAGATAAACTTGATAATTTCAGTTAATAGATCATTTCACTTTAATAGATAACAATGATCTTTTTGACTTTCTTACCACTGAACACCAGGCCAGTGTACTGTGAGTTGGGGATATAATAATTATGACAGGGATTTCCTGAAGACATGAAAGGTATTTTAAAGGGTTCCTTTATGTTGAAAAGGCAAGAAATGCTGGCATACACTATTTGCTGGCCTCTCCACCATATTTCCATGCATGACCTGAAATCCTTGGAGGGGCAGGGGAGCACACATATTGCTAGCTTTGAAGGGGCTTTAAGGAGACCCCACAAGCAAACCAAACCATCACTGAATACGACGGCTCTGCAAAGAGAATAAAGCTCATTGTACTGGATGGATAAACTTACAGACAGAGCAAATATTTATATGCCACATTAAGTATATCTATTCAATCTCTTCTTATGTGTTGTGTTAAAAAGGGAAATAAATCTGTGTACAGCTTCCATGAAAAAACAAAAACATACAAACCTATAAAATAATAAAACTGATGATACAGTTTTGTACCTGTGTGGTTAGTGTCATCGCGCTCTACCTTATAATACCATGTAAATTAGATCTCTGCTAACACTAAGCTATTCCAATACTAACCCAGGATCAGCTAATACTATCAACGTTTTGCACTTGCATGGACAGGCATATAAACTAAAGCATATTCTGCAATGCAATTTTTCAATCTACTGACACATACAAGCGTAGTTATATCTGTTGCTAAGAGTCTCCAAGGCAACATTTCATTAAAAGCGTGTATTTCTTACTTTCAAATAAAATTAAATTCAAATACATGAATACAGAAAGAGCCTAGAGTACCAAATCTTAGTCTTTTTTAAAAGTACACTCATTTTTCTTGCAAACATGAGATTCAGATGTTCAAAAGGCTGTCAATATTCTTCATAGGGTGAAATTCAAAACCGACACATGGCAGACATAGAGTTTAAATCATAATCTCCTAGTCAAGGACAACGAAAGGGAAATGGAAGCGATATATATAGTCTAAAGAAACCAAAAGATGTCAAACATCAATGCATGTGTTTATCTGTAGCTGATTTATTAAAGCTCTCAAAAACTTGAGAACATAGACTATCCTAGGAGAACCTGGGTGTTCCAGAAAACATGGAAAGGCTTTCCTCAAAATCATGCTTTCAATCCTTGACCAGAGCCACTCCATGGTTGGTGGGTGACCGAGGTTCTCGCATGATAGTCTAAACCAAGTCCATTGCATGTTGTATTAAAATCAGTCCTGCGCAAATTTTTGTCCATTGCTGTGCAAAGTTGGCAGCACATTCATAATTTTTATGGGGCTGCAAGTACACATCAAAAACACATAGCTACCACACATGCATTTACATTCCACAACAGACCACAATAGTTTCAGCAGGATGTAATATTTCAGGGAATTAAGAACCATCACATACTGCTTGCACTCAAAGTTTTATTTTGAGTGGTGGAACCTCCGTGTCACCAGCCCAGTGGAAGAAGATGTGCACGGGGTGCAAAATTCAAGCAACAGATCGGTCTTCTCCAGAGCCTCAACAGGTGAGGTTGTTGTGCAGCGAGCTGCTGCCAGGTTGCGGCCCCCGTGGCCACCAAGGCAGGTGACTGCTCACTAGCAGGAACAAAGTGTGGTCCACCAACATGAGCCAGAGAATGGTCAGACAAGCCAAAGCTCAGAGCAGGCAGTGATCAGGAATAGTCAGGATCAGGAGGCGGAAACCTATGAGCAGAACCAAAAGGAACTCCTTGTCCAGGCAATCGCCCGTTGCCAGACGTTTACTTTAAAAGGGAATGTCATGTGATGATTGAGTCATGTGAGCCGCAGACTCCTAACCCACCAGTAGATGGAGTGTGGAACACTCTAGTTCTCTGAGGTAAAGGAGCAGCTGATTGAGAGTGACATGACCTGGACCAGGAAGTGAGCAGGATCCTGAAGCAGAGTTGGTGCTGGCAGTAGGGGAGTACAAGGTGAATGAGCATTGCTGTACAAGTACATTGCTAGTACAAGTGGAGAGGGACTTTCCAGTTCCATGAAGCCTACCCAACTGTTTGGTTTACTCTTGTATGCATGTAAGCTGTAGAAAGCACACCATTCCACTATTCCTATTTTATGTGTATTTCTTTAAATGAAACACACACACAAATACATTTTCTTTAGAAAAACAGAGAACACCATTAAAATAACAGTTTTTATGAATTAACATCATTATACTGAACTGCAAAGAGCTGCTAAGAGCCATGTATTATTTCTTGTAGACAAGAGTCAAAAATCGTGTTTTTCTAGCTGTAAAAAGATTGTAAATGTTGCTAATAGACTTTCTTGGATTTGTGCTTGCAGCTGCCAGAGTCCTACATCAAACAAACCTTGGTAATGAATGGAGCAACATTAATGGCATTGCATTATACAATTTGTAAAGAGTGTATACAAATACCAAAGATTAACTTTGATGTTTGTAAAGCAGAAAAACACAGTACATAATAAGCCATTTGTGAAAACCTGGATATAAGATGGAAATCTTCAGCTTTCAACGCCAGGATTATAGGAGCATTGCTGAAAGTCTTGTGAAAAGAAAAGTTCTGAACTTTACATTGTGAAATATTAATGTGATCACTTAGAGATGAAGTGCCGTTTCTTTAGAAACATTGAACTTGGTTGTAAAGTTAATAATTTAGTAGCGTCAATTGGTGACAGTGCATTCACAGTTGTAACTAGAGTACAAAGTAGAAGTAGATTGTGTTATGAACAATACTTTTACTGGTAATAATTTAAATGGTTTATTTTTTTATACCAAAACCCTTTCAAAGAAGGAAATCTCGCGTAGGAAATCCTTCAACATTATTTGGCTTTGCTTTAAGTCTGCAAATTTAACTGTTTTAAAATATGAAATAAAACTAAATACTAACACAAGCAGAAATAAACAGAATTATTAGGCTGGAATGATGGTTTTGAAGAAGAGGGATTTTGAAAATTAGAAAATGATTAGGATGATAATATTAACTCATTATTAACACTCAACTTCAGTAGGAGATATAGGATAACGGATAGCTTTCTATGTAGCCATGAAATAAGGGTGGGAGAAAAAAAAAAATCGAAAGAATTTTAAGGGTAGTCCAAACAAAGGGGAAAAAAGGGGAAGAATAAAGAAGAAAATAACATGTAGTAATATGTATAAAGATCTTTGAGAAAAAGAAGTCAGAAGACAAAATACCAATGGATGGGTACTAAGGGTTGTATTGGTTCTTGGATATATTAATTGTTTTTCAAACCTTGGATATACTTTTGGGCAAGAGGTATATTTTCAGATGCTAATAATATAAAAACTTTGAAAACAGGGTAATTTTATTTGCTACTGTTCAAGACACAAGCATTTGGAAACTGATGACCCTACTTTTTGATTTACGAAATGGTATAAAATATTAACAACTGTTTTTTTTTTAACAGGGTTCTTGAAATAAGGAATGTTTTTTACAGACTTTTCTGAATCTTTTCTACTCTGATCATAATGTTAAGCCATTGATGAATTCCTATGCAAAAGGAAAGAAAAAAACAGGGTTTACAGGCCTATTTATGTTGAGACATTAAAAATTATGTATTTATACATAGATTCATACATAATTAGTTCAATATAGTAACATATACGTTTAGCCAGCCCACTGGGGGATTCTGTACTAGACATATATACAGCTAATCCTTTACAGTAACCGGTAGACATTTCGCCAGCTTAGGCTTCTTCAGGGATGTATATGAATGACTTAACGTTCTATACAATAGATCAAAAATATTATTGCATTCATATTCATGAATAACGTAATGTATATAGTTGTAAACAGGAAAACTGTTAATGAACATTTTGTGACATACGCCTCAAGTTCTCTTGTGCTATCAAAAGACTGTATATGTCAATGTGTAATCTATTGTGTTACTCATTCAAACAATGCCTAATATTATTTATAATAAAAAAGTGGTATATAAGTTATAAAATAAAATTATTTACTTACGTCAAAGTTGAAATCAGTTAGTCTATATCTTGTTGATTAGGTTCTATACATATTCAGCTTAGACTGAGATTACCTTGGGTGGGGAATGAGAAAATATATTAATGTATATTTTGGGTATATTTCATATAAGTATTCAGATTAAGTGGTGAAGATTGGATATAAATGTAATTATAAGATTCATAAAGAAACTTAAGTTCTATATTTTGTAGCACTTACTTGTGTACCGCAATCATAGGGATGGCTTGAGACTTAGATAATATTTTATCTAATGGTGCAGTTACAAGGAATCCTTATGTACGTTTGAGGGATTTTAATATAAAGGTGCATTCCTGTTGGGGAAGTTTCCTGTGATAAAAAATATGTAGGGTACATACAAAGTGGATGTATATTGTTTAATGACATAAATAGATTTGGGGTATATATAAAATAGGTTTGAGTTTTTCTGAAAATTGCTTACCCGGAGAAAGATAGAGCACCATAAGTCCTGTATCTAGTATTCACTCTCTGGTGTAAAGGTGAAGTATAAAAATAGACTCCCGTGAGGAAAACTCCCTGTGTTGAAAGGTAAGTATTGTCAGTTACATATATGTGAATTATTGATAGGGTATATCAGGGAAGTATAAATAACTTTTTTAATAACTTGGGGGCAAAGAGGAGACGTTCATAGATTCGCTCTGTCTATACATGTTAGTGTCCAAAGATGCAGCACAAGGCTGTCTGTGTGTCAGTCTCGCCTAATAAAGGGGGACTGGGAAGCATCTAACAGGGCGCATGCGCGGCAAACAAGGGCTGCGCACGTACCATGCAGATAAGGATAGAGAATCTCTGTGACGTAGCAAATATGCCCCGCAGCCATGGTGATCCATCTGAACAATGGATCATTCAGAGGACAGAGAAGTGCCTTACACAGGAACAAAGCAAGCTGCATCATTGGAGACCTTTGCCAAATTTAGTTTCAGGGTTTGTTCGGTTTGGTATGTCCACGAAGGCTTATATCTGTGGATTTATGGATAACGAGGGTAAAAATGTGGATTTTGGTTTCCTGAATATGGTGTTGGGAAGTGAATAGGATGGTGATTCTGGTTCCAGGGTCTGTGCTGGTTGGGTTGATGGGAGTTCGTTTTCCATCTAAAAGTAATATATATCTTTTAACACTCTAAAATCTTGGGTGTTAAACCCCTATACATATCAGGGTTAAAGGCTAGGGGTTCAGAACTGGGTTTATCAAATATGGTTTTGAGAGATAAATTGTGGGCAAAAAGAATATTATCTTTAATAATTTAAAATGTGTCCAATTGCTGGTGAGGACAAAAAGAATTTGTAGGATTTGTATTTCAACTTTAGATAATACATAGGATAATCTCAAAATTTGGTAATTTTGTTTAGTCTGACCAGATAATGGTCTAGGGAATTTCTCCTTGGTATTGGTGATGATATTAGTTGGTGAAGTGGGCCGAAAATGTCTTTTGGACTTTTGGAATCATGCCAATATTGAACAGAGATTTTTTTAGTGGTGGTTGTGTAGGACAATCTTCCTTCGTGTTCAGTTCAGTAACCCTTGGATCTGAATGGGCTTCTGCTTGTGGATAAGTGGATAGAGTGCAGGAGGATTTTTTGGAGTTGGTTGAAACTAAAAGACTGTTTAAAAAACAAATCTATGAACACATTCACTCGAAAGACACAGGTAAAGTAACCACACTGAAATGCCACCATATCGGTACCACACATAATTTCAACCCCGAAGCACTCTCTTTTTTTGGCTTAGAATATATCCAACCCAAGGGGAGGTGATATTGACCAAAAACTATTACAAGCTGAATCCAAATAGATTCCAACACTTAAGGCCACATAACCAACATTTAAACCCTTTCTTTAAAGCAGATCTATAATATTTTTACAATGGTATATATACTGAAATAATTATTTTCATTATTTACGGTTACTGTAAAGTATTAGCTGTATATATGTCTAGTACAGAATCCACCCCATGATGACACAGTGGGCTGGGAAAATGTATTTGTTACTATATTAAACTAATTATGTATGAAACTATGTATAAATACATTATTAATATTATCTAAACATAAATAGGTCTGTAAACCCTGTTTGTTTCTTTCCTTTTGCATATAAATTCAATTTAAAGTTTCACAGGGAGGCCACCATATGTTTGATCTAAAAATACAGGTATACAGTGAGATACTACACTTTTCACTTTTAACATAAGCCATTGATGGACATACAATGAAATCAAATGTGATAAAAAATGTGATGAAAAATGATTTTTTTCTTTATATTTCCGCACATGAAAAAAGAAATGCATCCGACCACTTTATCTAATATAAAACGTCTGCTTAAATGTCTCAAATGAGCTACACCGGCTATAATTTTTTTAAACTTTAACATGGAGGGATCTTTTATCAACCACCTATAATAAACCCCAGTGATGTGGACCCTTATCATTAGCTAGAAAAAATGTACATCAAAAGGTTCTCATAGGGTTCTGAGGTAGCAGCACATTAATGTAATTGGCAAAGGGCAATAACAAGAAAAGTTTTTAGGTAAGGCCTCTAAGGCTGATCTCAATTTTCCTTTTGTACTCATAGAAGAGATGCTACAGTGGAATTAATGAATTTAGGTCAGGCAATTTTTTTTTTTTAGTGATTCAGGTCAAAAACTAAATCCTTTTTCCCTTACTTTAAAAGATAATGAAAATTGCTATAAAATGTACATAAAAATACATAAGATACCAACAATACAAATCCTACAGTTACGGATGGGTTAAAGCAATTTTTAACCTAAAAAAAGGATTCTTGAAGAAAAAAGGTAAGACACTGATATATGACTGTTTGATAACTTGTTCCTAAAAAGAATTGTTTCCCATTAGCAGTAACTAGAAATTAAAGGTCCTTGAAACAAGGTGAATGCATTGAGATATTAAATATGCCTGAGAATCTTGTTAATCCTACTGCAATCTACTCTGAGTTTCTGTCAGAACATTTACTTCGAGGACATGGTTACATGAGCTTCCGAAAGGTTTTCATGCTTCAGTCTAATGCATTAACATCCTTATTTCCTCCTCATTACATCTGAAGTTCTATGCCACCTAAGGACATTCACTGTCTACGGTTCCGTCAATCTCGTGTCTACAAGTAGTCATGATGGTTTGAATGCGCTATTTAATCAAGCTTACTTTTATTCTGGGGTGCTGGTACATGCTGATACTTTAGCAATTAGCAATCAAAACAACCATGACATTAAAATTTAGGGCCTAATGCATGCAAGAACACAAGACGTTCATCAAAGTGCATTCTCATTTATCACTTCATAGTTGATGCATATAAAAGTAATAGTTAGTACATTCATTTTTAAAGATGCTAGTGATTTCTATTTGATTTATTAATATAAAAATAAAAGTCAACATCAAACAATAGTAAAGAAAACAAACTTTTTGAGGCAAATGATTAAAAAAGTAAGACTTTGAATTTTTTGTGAAAGTAAATGTAGCTTTTCCAAAGATGAAAGGGGCAAAGGCATTGGGGTTGATTGACCAGCTTTATGCCCAGCTTAGAGTTGGATGCCGCCACGGTTAGTGCTAGATCTCAGTAGGGTAAAGGTGTTTGATGATGCCTTGATCATTTTACTTTGGGAAAAGGAGATAAATCATGTGGAAATTAGTAAGTGGACCACTAGAAGGTTTAAAGTAACTTGCAGCTTGCTTGGTTAGCGTTTTTAGAAAATCTTCTTTTAGTGTCCGTTGAAATGTTATTAACTCAATGATTGGTTGTAGCAATCAAAACAGAAATCAAGACTGTGTGACCTGATGCATAAATTGAGAACTTGTCTGTAATAGAACATAGTAAAAAAAAGCAGGGGTAATATATTTTTAAATTAACACTCATTGTTTAAATTGCAAATTTATTAATAACAAATTAAAACTATATCTGCCCTAAAATATATTAATTAGTTAAAAAAAAGAAATGGATCTATCCAACCTGATTTATCAGAAAGAAGAAATACAGCACGAGAATGTCATCCACGTTTTTCCATTACATTGAGGTGCTGAACCTGATATCATTAATGCAGAAAGGTGAGAAAGAGAAGCAAGTTCATTGACTTACACCATGTCCAACAAGTTTGTGGCCTACAGGATTTATGAGGAATTTATTTCACCTGACATACACCAGATAAAAAGCAAGGAACACTCTCATCCTCAGGCCAAAACATTTTAACCGGCAGTTATGATGCAACATGTCAGTGATATCAGGAAATGAAAGTGGTGTGTTATGATATGCTTGGAAAAACCTCTTCTAAAAAAAAAAAAGAAAAAGATTTTTACTTTGTTGACCAATATGGCCATGTTTCACTTTGATGATATAGTAGACCTAAAATATCATATAAAGTGGTGAACACTATACATTGGTTTTTGTTCAGTGTACTTATTAATATAATACAATATTTTGTGCCTAGAAAGAGCCTGCTTTCTCTTTTTCATTCTTTTTTCTTACCCGTTAGCAATTAAGCACTACCTTAATCACAGTCACATAGCTTGATGTTTGAATTAACAACCATCAGCTGGTAACCCATTCCTAATGTACATATTGAGCCTGATTTATAAAAGCTCTGGAGAATGGAGAAGATAGACTACCTTGGGTGAACCTGGGTGATCCAACAACATGAATTTATTTTTTTTTTAAATCATTATTATTTGGCAAATGTTTTCAATCCTGGACCAGATCAATTCTAGGTTTGCTGGAATACCCAAGTTCTCCCATGGTAGTCTTCTCTAGTCTTGGAGAGCTTTGATAAATTGACTTACCATTGTTGTTCACCTTGCCAACAAAGCATTGGTCAAACTATGCTCAGATCTGAATTATTGTCTAAGTTTGGCTACATGGACCTTAACCACCTGGCCGGCAAACCCGACCTTGGTTCGGGTCTATTGATTTTGCAAAAAACGATAAACCCGAACTTTTCTCACTGTCTATCCCCTCACTTACCTGGTCCCCGCTGCAATGATCCAGCGTCAATCAAAAAAAAAAAAAATACTCACCTTCTCCCCACAGCTCCTCCGGAGATGTCTTCTGTCTTCTTTCTTCATCCGGCGAGTGCAGTGACGATCACCGGGGTTTCCCGGTGACGTCGCTGCATGCGTCGGTGCGGGCGGGAGGCGGGGCGGAAAATTCAAAATTTTGTATTGAGTTCCTTTGCATTGAACTCAATACAAAAAAGCTGTACTGAGTCCAATACAAAGAAATCCTTATATATTATATACATATAATTGTATTATATATATTATATAGGCTACTGTACATTACATTATACACTATTTTTTTTTTAAACTTTTTTTTAAAGATTTTTTTTTAAAGATTTTTTTTTATGTTTTATAAAAAAAATTTTAATATTAAATTTATAAAATTTTGGACATATTTCGGTGAGTTATGCGGTAATTCAGTGAATTATAAATAATTATTGAGTAATTAGGTGAATTATAGCCTACAATCTAAAATAAATTTCCATGCAAAAAATTTAACACTTTTTGCATGGAAGTACAGAAGTTTGGAAAGAATTACAATACCCGGCGTTCACGTACGCGTCCCTCGGCGATTCCTGATGATGTCCGTGCATGCGCCCGTCGATGGGGGTCGTAGCGGGAAATTCAAATATTTTGTATTGGATTCAATACAAAGTCCTGTATCCAATCCAATACAAAATAATACAAAATATATTTATGGCGTTTTGTCTATAGGTATGTGACGTTGGACTGTTGGACACTAGGGAGGTGTTTTAGAAAAATATATTACTATACAGTATACCGAATTATCGCATTTTCAGTATTTTTTTATTAATTTATGTATTCTTGTTTAAGCTGATTTTTGTGTATTTTATTTATTTTATTAAAAGTATTTTTTTTTTTTTACATGATTGTGTGTTTCAAACATTTTTTATATTCATGAAATCTACTAGACCCTTGTTCGGACATATTTCTGTAAGTTACAGGTCTACAATTTAAAAAAAAAAATTCATGAAAAACAGTGTACCGCTTTTGGTACAGAAATCTAGACATTAGTGTAATGCCCAGGTGGTTAAGGCATCACCAATATTTGCTTTTTTCCTGTTGTAGAATTGACCAAGGGTATTAGTCATAATCTTTTTTAGCGCAAAATTTAACAAATTTGCTTAACTCTACTTATTAATTTGTTGATTATTTTTTGGTCAGCATTATACATTTATTATGGCAATGAGCTGGTGCTTAAAGGGTGAAAGATAGCAAACCTGGCAGGAGAATCAACAATAATAAAATCTACCACTATATAAAGAGCTTGTTAGATTTTATGTTTGGCATATTGTACCAATAACTTCATACATAATGTTTAAAGCACTTTTATTATGCAATAGCAGGGTAAAAACTTTTTTTAATGGTTAGCACTGGTATATTCACTAACTCATCAAATTTCTTACTGCCTAGCCAATTAGTTATAACAAGCAGCTCATATCGGTTTTATATGTCATTGCATTGTTTTGGCATTGCAGGCTTTTTCTTACATACCTTTAGCCATTTTTTATAGTTGACTGTTTATTCTGTAATTCTCCAACTGCAAATTATTCCAAACATTCATAGCTTTTATAAAGGTTTTTGTTTTGAAGTTACATAAATAGTGAGGTCAAAAAGACACAAAATAATCAAAATAAACCAAAAAAGTTGCAAGACAAACAATACTTATATCAGCTTTCATGGTAAAAATTGTTCTCTGATCCTTGGCAATAATCAGATAACTTTATGAAATAACATTCTACAATGCTATTCCTTATAACAAACAGTAGCTATTTATATTTGTACCTTGAGGAATGACTTTCTATTAATTGGGAAATGCAATAAGGAGCAATCGAAGTTTGGAATTAGTTAATTTAAGGGGAAAAAAACAAGATAAGAGCTGATAATTGTGGATTAGCACATCCTTCATTACACCTTGTTCGGGTGAAAGGTGCATTGCTCTTTTGGAAAGGACAGTGAGCTATTCCTACCAGCTTTTTAGGGAAAGAAGGACACTTCTTTGGGAGAAAATATGTAGACACAGCACACCTCTGACACGCTCACTTCATGTGAACCATGAAGAATTAATAAACCAAAAATGGTTAAACCCAAAAATAAATTTGTCAATACTACTTTTCCTTTATTTAAATAAAATTTAAATATAAATGTATTTAAATTTAAATATTGCATTTAAAGAATGCAAAAATTTAGATGTGCAATTAGAGATTTTGTGTTGTAGTTAAATCATGCATTTTATAGAAGTCTATAGTTCTGGCCAAAAAGAGGGGCAAATGAAGAGGAAAGAAAGATAAAGGTATTGCTTTTTTAAAGATGGACAGTCCCTCTAAATGATTGAGAATGATTTGGGAGCTATGCAGAGGAAACAAAGTAGAGAGAAGATTGTGGTATCACCAGCAGCTAATAGTGCTCAATCAGAAAAAACAAGTGCATTGGTATTGTCCATTTGTCCAAGTCCATTTGGAGAATGTAGTGGAAAATACAGATCTGCAGCCAAGTGCACTAGTTGGCAACATCAGGTTCTGATGAATAAATTAATTGCAGGTGCAAACTAATGTTACCTTGTCCTGTAATAGAGAAACGTTCATCAGCAAGCTGTAATTATAAGTAATCTATGGGCCCTTCTGGTTTTGAAAAATGCTTTTTGATTATTTTTTTATGGATGGTAAATCAATTGGATCTAACTCTTTTTCCTCCTCCTAAGAACACAGATAAAAATGCTATCTATGTGAACAAGCCCTAAGGATCAAGATTCTGGAAAGTTATCAGTGTGGGGAACATCCGAATATCATATTAAATTGTACCGATTTGTTAGGCAATGTTGTATTTTAATCTTTTTCAGAGCAATTTTTATTTATCAACAGTCTTAAAGTAGATTTGCTTATTCCAAAGATGACCTTGTCTTAAAACTATCAAAGAGGAACCTAAATAGAAATACTCAACCTGCTTTTGAAATTTCGATGTAGTATCATAAAGTTAACTTGGAAAATTGATTCTGCAATGACAATGACATACACAAGGTTATGTAGCAAAACTATCAACATGGGTTACTGCACTATGCACATTGTTATTGTTTTTTGCTTGTCTTATCACAAACTAAATAAAGTTCCTTTCCACGTTTTTTTCGGAGAAAATGAACACTATATATTTAACAATTGACCTCTCTTTTGTACCCCGTTAGTATTGGAAACACCTGTATGGCTTCACATCAGAGTACCAATAAATTTTATTTCATAGAGATGATGTGACTGGTTTTCAAAAGCAATTCAAAAAAGAAATGGAAAAATTGATCTAGTTATCTTTAGCTTTTATTTGTTCTCCTATACAGAGAAAGCAATTTTGTTAAAAGCATTTAAATGCATATTGTTTTACACATGAACTCCAGGCTTCCCTTTAGTCATGCACAATTGTCATGCACAAAAGACTTCTCTCCTCTACTAAACTGCTACTTTCATTTTACAGAATACTTTTTTCTTTTCATAATGGGCATTTGTGGCTGCATCAAAACAGAGGCAGTCTGGTTTATCTCCTGAACCACAATTGCATCAAAGGCTGAGAAAACTTGAAAGCAAAACTGAAGAATACCCAACCATGTGTAAGCAATTGCCTAAAAAGAAATATTTGCTTGCATGTGATTGGGTTGCTGAAGACATCAACCACATTTATTAGGCAAAGTAAATAATCCTTTGGAGACCAATAGGTTCATTTTCTTGTGTGTACAACCTAAACTTCTTATCAATTTTTTATACATGTTTCCCCTAATAAATAACTGGCTTAGTACTTAGATTTAGAACATGTATCCAAAAAGCCCTGTTTTTATGCAATATAGGTAGATGGGGAAACTCAAATGGCTCTATTTTTAAAACAAGGAACATTCCCTGTGGGAGTCAATTACTGACATTGAAACACATGGATCTAAAAGATTCTCCACCACATTTTCTGTTTGTTTACTCAAAATACATATATATATACACATTTTCTCAGCTTTTCAGATTTATTCTGATCTATTAATGGCTATAATCAGCCGTGCCTTCTAGAGAGCATTCCCATGGAAAGCAGAGTATAGGTGGATGCAACCTTTTAAGTACATTTTATGGTATGCAAAAAAAAAAGCAATTTATTAGAACCATGTGAAAGCTTAACATTTCACAAAGATAAAAAGATTGAGCAGACCTTTTTTTATTAGCTTTTAGATATTTGCAATGATAGCATGGTGTGTGTTGTAAGATAATCTCTTGGCAGCATCCTTGTTTTCGATTTACAAAAGAGCCTGAAATGTAAATAATTGTAGCATGTCCCGCTTCTTCCGATATGTTTTGTGAACTAAGCAATTAGCTTCATTTTTTTCTGGTCTCCTACTCATGAACTAATTTCACAGCTGATAAAAATCCTTAAGGTGATGTACTCCAGAGTGATTCGCCCAGGCTTAGAACAACATGCCAAATGTTGGCATTTGGCCACGCAGCTCTGGGATTTTTAAACATATTGTATCCAATTAGTGCATTGAAATAATATGCTAAATGCTCAAGACAAGGCAAAAAAATGAAACATGTTTGTCTACACAGTACTGAATACAGCCTGGACCAGCATGCAGGGTCTTTTGGTGTTTGCTAAAGAGGGTTAGGATACTAGCATTGTTAAACTTGATTATGTCCTGAAACATCTAGTGAATGGGCCTCTTGGATTCCAATGTCCAGCTGTGTTCTTCAGCTGGACATTGGAATCCAAGAAAATTGGAATCCAGGAAAATCAGACCGTATTTAAAAGTTTTTTTCTCTTCCTACATGACCACTCATCTTTCCTCGGGTACACACTTGAACCATTGGCATGTGCACATTTAGATTTTTTTTGCATAGTCATAAGAAGTCATAGGACTACAACTGTGTTTTGTCATTTTACATGTTACTTATGTTTTACATTTTACAAATACTTTTAGTCTGGCTTCATACCAATATGTTATCTCAATTTTTCCAAAACCGTTTCCATACACTCCTTAGCACAGCCTAGTTGTTACCATTATTTGTATGAGATGGCTATTGAATCCCTTTATTCAAATTATCAGGTAACATAACATTAGTTACATATATGCCAAGGTTCAAAGGTTCATGATGTCACTTGAAAGAAACCACCATGTATCTCTGAGGACCACTTATGTCTGTCAGACCCCCAGCTGATACACACCTCCTTGGGGATGGTTATCCAAGTCTTTAAAGCCACCTTTATTAAAGACATCCATGAGCCATTCCAGGTTCAAACACAAATAAAAGGATCAGGGCGGTGGTTGTTACAGAAAGAGACAGGCGCTCTCCCTTCTGCAATAACATCCTACTTGCCAGATCACACCGGGCATATGTGAAAAGCTGAGCTGCGCATATACAGCATCAGCTTTGGTTGTTGAGGAAACCAATAAATTTCTGTTGCGTGTGCCAGGGATGGATGACCACCTGCGTGGTAGTAATGTAACCTCAGCATGGCCAATCAAGATGGCTAAAGATCGTTGCTGGACAGAAGAAGAAAGATGAGAGAACCCTGCGAGATAGTGTGGATAGGGAAGCAAGGGAAGCACCACAGCTTAGTTCCGAATTAGGAGACACCATACCTCAGTTAAAAGTCCCTGTCCATTGTTATTTAATCAAATTAAACCCCCTTTTTAGATTTTACAAACAAAAGAATGTTGCCATGGCAAAAAAATACAACGAATCCATCTCGTCTTTGACTGAACTAGAACTTTCCATCCAGCTTACCAACTTCCGAAGTTCCTGCCTTTACCTTACTATTTCCCATTGGCGTTTTTCCTAACCCTCTTCATTCCGTAAAACCCCCTTCTCAACGAGTAAATGCAATCTCTCCCACTTATTTTTTCTCCTTTTCTTAAACTATTTTACTTTGCATGGTAGAGAATACAGTGTACCTCAAGTCTTTTTTTTACAGAATCCAAAATCAGGCAGGGGGTACTTGCAGAAAGTGATAGTTGTTGTCCCTTCTGAAGACACCTGACTTACCTGCCTGATTGTTCCGGTTAAATGCGAATAAGCTTAGCTGCATATGTACAATGTCAGCTTTGGTTGCCAGAAAAACCTGTAAATCCTGGCTTCTCCTATGTGTGCCAGGGATGAATGAACTCCGGTTCATCTGCACAGGTCGTACATCATGTTGGCATGGCCAATAAAGATGGCAGCACCCTACAGGCGTTAGTTGAACTTTAAGCACAACCCCCACCTCTATTAAATATTTCAATGACCAGTGTATGACCTATCGGCTGGCCTTTGGTGGAATTATACATATGATAGTTTGGACTTAGAGAATATTCTTTACATTTTTCCATTGGCATCTTTTGACATTGGATAAATCCTCTGCTGCAAGTGCTGCATTATGACAATTTATGGTGTCAGCCACCTGCCACCACAGTTGTTAGTTTTGTAATTTTCTTTAATCCAAATGCTTTAATTGTTTTGAATGCGTCTCTTGTGAATTATTAGTCACACCAACAAATGGTACCTTGTGTTCACCTTCACCTAAAAATCTTTTCATGATTTCTAGTCTATCACAAAATGGGCCAGTCAAGTAACAGCACTCATATATGAGGACAATTACCAAAACTCAAACAATCCCAACAGTTTTTGAACTAAAACACTAACTTTGTTACTATGGTAATTATGTTTCTGATAATTCATATATTTGAAAATACATATTAAATAATAGGATGTTCATTTTATTAAACCGTAATTGTCAACTTACAACCACATACAGTTTCTGTTAATTAACATGTTTTTCATGCTGCAGCATGTCACGTTACTGACAGGGGAATTGTTAATTAAGTCGGTCCCACAGAGAGAGACCAAAAACAAAAGATTAATTTATCAAGAATTCTTTATTATGAGCAGGTTACATTTACTAGACACTATTTTCAGCAGTGAGCAAAGACAAGTAATTAAAAATATACAGCTATGTTTTTTTGCAGAATGATTCACCATAGGTGTGGCCAGGTTGAACCTAATTGTGTGGACCACAAAATGTCACAGATGTTCTAAAGCCATTTTTTTTTTATTTTGAACAGAGATGGCTTTCAAGTTTTCAACTCTGTTGTGGATATTCCTTTTCTCTAATTGCAATGGTGTGTCATGTCACGGAGAAAGAAGGTTAGCAAAATATCTACAATTTTTTGTTGTTAGCAAAACAGCAACTCAAGGAAATTCTCTTGAATGATATATTCATTAATGAAAACTGTCAAAGGTGGCATTTCCCTTAGTTTAAAAAGATTTTCTCTCACTAGCTTTGGTTTCAGCAGCACATAAAAATAAGAATTGAACAACCAAGGGGGACATTGATAGGAAAAACTGGGATTTAAATCATCTCTTTCTTTGTCCACAATGAAAAATGTCTTTTCATTTTCTTCTTCAGAAGTCAGGTTTGTCTTGTAAAAAAGGGCCATTTGGGGAAAGAATCAGAAGAAATTTGATTAAAAAAAATTGGGGAAATGCAAGTATGATCATCTTCACTGGAGAGATACATATTGCTTCCAAAGAGTAATTTAAAGCGGACCTATCACCCTCAATTGTTTCTTTAAGCCGCTCCCTTTCTGTCTTCACTGCCATGGTCGTAATGACTGAATTGGATCATAGAGCCTCCTAGGATATGTGTGTCACAAAGGCTTTCTGTCATTGATAAAGTAAAGATGCTGATCCCAGGCATGTTCAGTGAGATTGGCACCTTTTTTTTTTTAACGAATCCAGAAGCACGTCACCTGTGCAGTTCAAGATGGGTGAAGTAGACAAAAGAACATAGACGAAAGAAGAAGGAAAAAAATGGCGGTACCCGGCAGAGCAAGAAACCAGGACAACATGAAACCATTAGGAAGACAGCTCGAGGGGGTTTAAAGGATCGGCAATTTAATAAATTTACTTTCACTGACCCAGAATCAATATGTAGTCAGCTTTTCTAAAATTGGCCTGCTATCTAGACTGCTCACTATGTTCTGAAGCTACTTATGAGACAAAACTTGGTAAAGAAAGTAACAAACCTCTGCCACAAGAAGCATATAATGTGTCGTGGCAGCTGCAGGTAGAGAGTGTCTGGGTAATGATAGATGGTGTGTACATGTGTCCCAGATGCCCTGTTAGTTTATTTTTTGCAGTCTCTGTACCATTGGTATATTTCTCTTCCTGCCCCAGAAACTCAACTCAAGTAGGAAAATTCCTTCATGGTGACTTTACAGTATATACTTCCTGGCATAAACTTGGTGGTGGGAGTGTTATGATCTGAGGCTGTTTCAGCTGGTCAGGTACTAGATACTAAAGGACTAGATCCATCAATTATTTTTTTCCCTGATGGTACAGGCATTTTCCAAGATGACAATGACAAAGAGTGGTTCACGGAACATGAGACATGTTTTTCACACATGGATTGGTTACCACAAAATCCAGACCTTAACCCCATTAAGACTCTTTGCGATGTCCTGGAGAATACCTTACATGGCTTTCGGGTTCTTCCATCATCAATACAAAATTAATGCACTTCTGGACAGAAATAATAATTACATAGACTGATGATATGATGTGATGGCAAATGCATGCAGTATTTAATGGTCCAATAGCCAATCCAAGGACATATTACAAATTGTAGAGTTTTTTTATGTTTAGTTTTTCTGAAACTCATTTTGTGAAAATGACCCACTTGGGTAATCCTAGAGTTGAAAATCAGCAATAGTTGCACACCTTTAGCTCCGAATTCTTAGAAAGATTGACTGACATTCACTAAAACATTCTGTGATGGAGAATCGTCCAGGTACATTTGGTTCAATGGTAGTAATTATTGCTCTACCTGGGAATATTTCAGTGAATATCAGAGTCACTGCTTTATAAACAGACCCCTTAACTGGGTAATGCCCATAATATAACAATTTGATTGTTCATTGGCAATAGCTCTGTGATCAAGCCCAGTTATTGGCTGTCAGGTATGATGCTTGTATGTCCATAACAAGAAAACTTTTATAAAGAGGGCAGTGGTGTGGTTTCTGCTTCTCCATTGATTCTGTAGATTAGAGGTCATTGCACATGGAGCCAATCTGATAAGTATTGGTAGGAGACAGAACTTTGAAGTGGTGCTGTATTCTACTTTATCACACAAATGTATTTAGGAACCTCCAATGAAATATTTTATTTTGTATTAATGCCACATTCAGGGCCAGATTTAGGAAGCAAAAATTGGAAGTTCGCTAGCGCGCTCCTATTCGTGTTCTGGCTTTGGACCCCTCAAACCTATTTATCAACAAATTTTAAGCTGTCGAGAATATGCTGATGTTTTCCCCCAACATTTATCAACTGAAATGGTCGTGCGCTGCAAGGCGTGAATTTCCAGCAGCTTGACACTAGCGAGTTTGCATTAAATGTCAATCTTTCCCTAACAAATAATTCTTTCAAACGGCACACATCTTCCAGTTAGCCATAATTAAAAATGTATGATGTGTTCAAATGTTTCATACATATATATTAGCTTAGAAATATGCATATATTTAAATGACCTAATATTTCAGGTTCGAAAAAAGTTACCTGATTTCAGCTGTTTACAGTTACCTAATCGCTTACGATGCCTACCCCGAGGATCCGCCTGGTGATGAAACCCTGAGTACTCTGGCAGGAGAGACCTCACTTTTGCCAGCAGACTAGATCATCCATCTACGTTGTTGTTTGTTTCTAGGGATGAGCGAAAATGCCTCTGGCATTCTGGCGAAAATTTCCTCGAACTTCTGATGGTTCTGCAAAATTTTCGCGAACCAATTTCATGAAACCATCAGAAGAACAAGTAAATTATAACAGGAGGATTTACAGGATTCAATTCACAGACCTACAATTTAACCCCCCTAGCGTTCTAATTCTGTCCGTATTTCTGTGCAAAAAGTGATACCATTTTTTTTTGCATAGAAATTTGTTGTTTATTATTGTGGGCCTGTAATTCTAAGGAATAACTCCCAGGTATGATAATTATATTTCTTTATTATAATATAATTCTAAACTATAATAAATAATTATATTAATTATAAAAAATATTGAAATATTAGACCACAACAATCATAGCAATGCAATGCATTTTTACTGAAATTTGTCCAAACAAGGGTGCAATAATAATAATAAATAATATTATAAATTAAATGTAGATTTTAGAAAAAAAAATTACATTTCTAGTAGATATCTACTAGAAACATCACAATCAGGACAATAGAATCTGGTTTCCTTGCGGATCCTCCTTCCACTGTCATCGGTCTTTGAGCCGCAAACAATGTACATCCTTGTAGGTGCTGCCTTTCTATGGGTTGGTGGGATGTATTCTGTGATTTGACGACCAGTCAAGTGTTCAGGGTTGACAACTGCAACAGCACCACGTCCAGGGCTATTCACAGCCACTGTGTTTGGTGGTTTTTGACTATGGATTCAGAAACCGTCTAAATAAAGTCAGAATGATGCATAGGCCTGTCAGTCTTTTTTTTTGTACAGAATGTATGTATTCCATAAGCATTGCTCAACAAGATGCCTAAAAAACTTCTTGTAGTACTTCCTTTGCTGTTTCCTCATCGCTTTGTAGAATGTCATGTCTTGGTCAGCTCTGTCGACACCTCCCATGCTGTTGTAGTCAATCACCACCTGTGGCTTCATCACTTCTTGCCCACCTTGTGTGTGCACCAAAACTGTGGAGGGACTATGGACAGTACTCATCTGGCACACATCTTTTTTATCACGACATCTCAGGGCCATCATCTTGCCTTTCTGCCAGGCAACAATTTCTCCTGTCTTCAGCTTCCCTTTTGCAAACAGTGATAGTAGGTCGCGCCGGTTAGCCCTAATGGTTCCATACCCATCTGTTCTGTGTTGCAGAAGGAACTCATAAAACTCAGGAGAGGTGTAGTCGTCACTAGTTGTCAGTTATGACACAATAGCCCTGATCTAGCAATGGCTCAATGAGGGATAGCACTGAAGATGTCCCCAATCCATAAATGCTGTACCTGGGGTGGAACTGTGTCCCTTTTCCAGTGAATATGACCAAATTCCAGATGTAGCCAGTTGAGGATACACACAGCATGTAAGTTTTCACGCCAAATCGTGCTCTCTTTGACCAAATGTACTGCACCCAGCTGAGCCTCCCCTTTTAAGCCATTAGACTTTCGTCAATACTGAGGTCTCTGTCTGGCACATAGGTCCCCTGGAAATTTTTTAGAATCATCCGAGACACTGCCCAAATTGTCTTCAGTTTTGGTGCAGGATGGGTAGTCTTATCAAATTCTTCATTGTTTGCGAAGTGCAGGTACTTCATGATGAGGGCAAATCTGTATTCTGGCATGACTGTGCCGAAGAATGGAGTGGCAACTATTTTATTCTTGGACTAGTACCACTTCTGCATGGGTTTGGCCACCACTACCTGAAGTATCACCAAGCTCAAAAACAGCCAAATGTCATCCTTGGTCACAGGTTCCCACTTTCTGCCTCTTGAAAACCCCAGCTGTGGAGCACCTAATTGTTGTCCAGCGTACCTGCATAAAACAAAATAAAAATTAGGATATGTTCTTTTATAGTGTGGTGAAGGTTGTAAGTAATATGTTAGCAAACACAGGGCAGCGTACCTGTTTGCATAAAACAAACAAAAAAAAAGGTATTTTATGATATGTTCTTTTATTTTTAATTGTTGCAAGTAATATGTTAAACACAGAGCAGCTTACCCGTTTGTCTCCGCAACAATTTTTTCGATAATTTCATCGGTCAAAAACAACTTTAGGTATGCCAGGGTGTCGTGGCGTTCAGCCTTAGTTTTCACACCAGGTGCACCGGTAAATGTAAATCTTGGGGGCACTGTCTGGTCCGCATCAAGGTCAATGGAGCACCATGTGAGCACAGTGCTGACCTCAGGTTCACTCAATTTACTATCGCTGTCTGATGACAAATTTCCTGCTGAATCACTGTCGCTTGATTCCAAAAGTAACTCCAATGCGTTCAAGTTCTTCAAATACAGCGCTTCCGCTGGCAAGATGCCTTTTGGATGCCATGTGGTCAAGTCTCTAGTAAGCAGTCAGGAACGTTCAAGGTCAAAGACAAAGTGATCAAATGACACATTCAGGAAATTATGAAATAAGCAACCAAAAGTTCAACAAGGGTCAGATCAAGGTCAGGGCTAATAGTGGGCAAAATGTAAATCAGAGCACTGGGCAAGGATTTATACATTACTAGTATTTTTTATAAGTATATATTATTACTATTTTTTATTTATTATGTTGTGTTTTTCACTGTAAAAAGCATTAAAAAGCAGATTACATTGTAATCTGCTTTTAAATTTCCCACCCGGCCACACACCCTGAATGTACCAACGCTATCCGCATCACTTGAAAGAGATAATGCAGAAGCTGGCCGGCGATGGATAGGGGCGCTGCTTGATCGGGGGTGCAGGTAAGTGGCGATTTTCTACTACCCCGAGTGTTACTCGGGAGAACTACTATCTGTGGGTTAATTCCACCCCAAGTCACACTTGGGATAACTGCTATGGGGGTTAACAAGTAAATTGTGCTTGTTTTTAAGCATTTCCTTTCTATGAATTGTTGAAAGGCTAAAAAAAAGCATAATTGTCTTATTAAAACCCAGGTGATGTGATGAACATAGTTGTGCTCCAAAACTCAGGTGTTTGATGCGCATTGTTGTGCGCCAATGCGGACCTTCTATGTGCATGTGAACTTCAAATTGAAAAAACTGCCCATTTCTTCCTATGATTTCTGATGTCATGGGGTTGGCTCAAAGCAACATTCATGGATGATATTGCCTCTGGTTAAAGGAGGAATCCACCTTTATGTGCTTTCATTACCAAGCTAAAGTGAGTAAGTCAATATATAGTGGGCCAAGGTCTAAAATGGCATTCAAACCTGCATAAACACCCCGAAAGGCTGGTAAAGCAAGAACATATGTTTGGCACAAAGTGTATTTGTCCCTGGAAGTTTTATATACTAGTACTTTTTGAATTATGTACACACCTAAATAATGCATACAATCCAGTATTTAATTAGAAAAATTAAGTTGACCAACAACAGAACATCTGTTCATTTCTAAGATTGCTTGACGTTGCGTTTGAGCTTGTCAATCAATGTGGTTTGATGTTGTGCTTGAACCTTGAACCTCCTTCCATCAGCATCAGGTGTGTTATAATGAGTAAGAAAATCAGCTGGACAGCAAACTGACAACCTGTTTGGCCAGAAAGTGAAGGTGTGCTTGTATATAATAGGGCTAAGATTAGGCAGCACAGCACAATGAAAACAAACCTGTAATACTACTACAAATGAACAGAGGAGTTGTGTAGAACAGTGGCAGCAAAT
The DNA here is from genome assembly GCF_032062135.1 of Pyxicephalus adspersus. NCBI lineage: Eukaryota > Metazoa > Chordata > Amphibia > Anura > Pyxicephalidae > Pyxicephalus > Pyxicephalus adspersus. Next base: position 46,743,512 of record NC_092866.1, on the reverse strand, counting down.
CAACATCAGTGAAGTATGTTAAAGGAAAACCACGACTTATTTAGCAAATGTCCTACTATAAAAAAAAAAAAAAATAAAAAAAATAAAAACCATGACAATTTATTTATAAAAGGAATATGTACATAATACATTCAAATAACAATATGTGACAATCTGAGTTTGAGAATAGGGGGGTTGAGCAATGAGGGGGGTCAAGTACCAGTTTGGAGTGGAAACCATGCATACATGTGTACTGATTATGTATGGATAAATGACTAAACATTGCTAAACATCAGAAACAGTAATTGGAAACAAGGCACAAAAACATTGCAGCAACAGGTGAAGCTAACAATAATGAAGACACATCAATGTATACCATCCAAGCAAACACACACACACACACACACACACACACACACACCTTCCACAAACCAGTCCAGTTAAAATAGTAATATTGAAAATACATATGTATTTATAAACATTTCAATCTATTTTGACATATACACACAAGTGAAATCACTAAATGTTCCTCGATACATGTATTATAACATCTTTGGCAAGAACCTTTTTTCAAACATTTGATTTCTCTAAATCCAAACTATAATGAATTAATTTTGAATCAGATTCAAAATGCTTTTGAACATTTTTTTTTCATTTATACTATTGTGTGATGAGATGACATATTGTAAAGTGCTAATTAGTATACATACAGCTTGATATGAATTAGTTTGCAGTGTTGCAACCAGTCCAAAAAAAACATATTAAAACAACAATTGAAGACAATCTAACTATAAATGAAGCAATTTTCTGAATTAGTATAATGTAACATAAAAATGTAGCACTTAGCAAAAAAAGATCAAGCAGTAAAGATTCAAACTGACCTGTAACGGACTGTAGGTGCACACAGAACAGGGACCAGGTGAGCCCTAATTGATTGCTATGACATCACCATTGACAGAGCTTAACAGATCCTCCTGAATCACGCAGCTGAAAATGAATCACCTTAATTGGGGAATTCTCTATCCCACTGCTCATTTATCAATGCTGTAAGCTGGCAGGCCCGTGCACTAGCACTGGGCCCCGGCTCGCAGTAATGCTCCGTGTCCAGCAGAGCGTATTTTTGTGTGGCGAACTTACGCGCATTTGCGTTATAAATCAGCATATTGTGTCTTACCTATATTGTTCAGAAAACTCTACAATATCATAATGCATTTTTATACTTAATAGAATCTCTTTCAAGAACTTTTACCTAAAACTGTGTAACAGCGTGAAGATTTTTAGACCTACAGCATAGGAAAGTAATTGATTATGTCTGCATGGAGTTTAATCCTTACCTAGCTTGAAAGAGACCTGTATGGGGGCATTTTCGAAAAGAAATTTTAATTGAAAGTGATTACTCTTCTAGAAAAGTGTTTGCTGAAATTTTCTTGGTTACCTGAAGAGGTATTTTGAAACATATAACGGACTGCCTGCTGGAAATGGAGTGGATTATTTAACCAGAACTAAAGAAAGCAGCTTTCATCGTAATAGAATATTTTAAGCAAAGACACTGATAAGGCTTACAGTATAAATTATATTTTCTAGCATTGCACTGTAAATATATCAATACAGAGCAGACAGTGAACTATTTTTAGAGGTAAAAAAAATGAGAATAACAGGTGAGGAGCAAGACATATAAACAGTATGTTAGGAATACATAGTAGGGCATGTTAAAAGCAAATTGCAGTGAAAAAAGGTTTGGGGGCTTCCATGGATAAATAAATTGTAAGAATGGTAAGAATGCTAATTGCCTGTATTTTTTTGGGAATAGAACAATTTTGCAGGAAAGTATGTCAGCCTAAAACCAAAATTTTTACTTTGTTTTGGATACAGTGGGACAGTCGAAAGGCAGAAATCAAAGACAGCTTCAAAGCAGGACCATATCTTCTGGTAGGCAACTGATGAAAATTTTCTGCCACTCCTCACTGCTAACTGCTCAGTAAGAGGAGGAGTTAATTAGAGGCCGGAATCTTACTCTTGCTACCCCCAATTATCCTGTCTGTCCTCACTATTATGGGTATCTTCTGTGTTTTGGTTGGCCTCTCCATTCTGGCTGACGTCTATATTTTGGATGTGTTTCTTATACCGTATAATGGATGAACCATCTATTCCAATTGACCTCTTTATGGTTATTGAAAACTCTTTGTGACCTCTTGTATCTTGACTGTGACTGTACACCATGAAAATGCTGAAGTTCTGACTGGCTTTTATACCATGGTTCTTGTTGGTAATGTCTGCCTATCATTGGTATTATCAGCCTATTATTCTTGCTGGACATATTTCAACTTTTCCATAACCCACTTCAACTTGGCTGCAGGACATTCCGCAAACCTAACCCCCCCACACACACACACCCGTTCAAATCCAAACAGGATTTTTCTTGGAGTGAGCAGCTTTTCAAAAGAGCAGCAATAAATGATAAATGAGAGTAGTCAGACATTCCTCTACAAGTATGGGTTATGCTGAAAACATTTACATTTCAAAATGTTTTTAATACAAGTGTAAAGACCAATGACGAAAAGAAATTTATGAAGTTACAGATTCCCTAATAGTGCCCAGGAAACTGTTAAGATCCAAAAAACTGCATCATTTTATGCCTGAAATCACTGGTCAGGTTTTACGCTGAAACACAAAATAAAATTGCTGCTCTGATTACGTTCTCTGTACTGCTATTCATGTTGGATTTCCAGAGCCTACCTATCTAACAACATAGAATATCCTAATCAAAACTCCTAATTGCAGACTAGGTAAAATGTTATGATTAATACCCAAATGTCAAGGACATATATGAATAGTTTGATTGCTGTACAAAAATACAAAGAAATGTCTTCTCCTGATGATAAACATTAGGTTCTGATATTGCAAAAATAGATATTTTACACTTTTTTCTATTTTACAGCACTAGGCTAACCTATTGATGTTTTCTTTGGAGTAGAAGTATTATTAGGCAGCAACTCTTGTGGAATTTCCAGATTGGTATACAAGTCATTTCTTTACACTATTGATCAGTCCCTTCTGAAATTTTACCTATTCTGTTTAAAGATCAATAGTCATACAGCAGTAAAAGGAGACCTCCCATAGGGGCAAATAAAAAAAAACATCAAAATATGGAAAGTATAATGTGATGGAAACAACTCAATATCTCCTGCTGATTTGTTTGATGAAGTTACAATACTTCAACATTGCTGGGTTTTGCAGAACAATTTGTTAAACTCATGTTTTACAAATATTTCTAATAATACCTTCAGTTTAAAAAAAATGAATATCTCAGCTGCAAAATCATTTTCTTCCTTTTACAACCATTTTTGTTTCTGTCAATACTTCTTTCTCTGTGTAGCTACCTTCTCCAGGTCTGAACCTGCAATTATTGATGTATGTGGTCTCACACATCAATATTCGTATAAATAAATTAAAACAACAAGACATGCAATAAAATAACTTCAAAGTCATCTGTACCCTAACAATGAACTTCTCCTATTGGCTCCTATTTCATCTCTTATAGATAGAATTGAAAGCATTCTGTTATATCTGTTGTTGATCTTGCAAGATGAAAATTTGGAAGATGAAAACTTACCGTACTCTGTTCTGCTTCTCTATTTTGAGAAATATGGGGTAGATTTCCAAAGTTTTGTCTCTGGGTGCTCCTCCATAGATACAGTATGAGACTTATTATTTATATAGTTATTTATAGGTATTAATAGGTATTTAACTAACCCCACCCCACCCCACAAAATTTAAATGGTAAATGTAAGTTGATTTATATATTGCCACTTTTTGAATGCCCTTGTCATGCAAAAATGTAAACAAAGGTCAAAATTTGAAAATTAAACCTTAAAGTGAATACTACGTACATAATATTGAGTAGGTTGTCCTAGTTTGGTCAAAAATTTCTGAACCATCAGGTAATAGACTCCACAAGACCTCCAAACGTGTCCTGTGTTGACCCACAACACTAACAGTAGTAAGTCATACTTCTTACACTGACCTGCCTTCTTACCAAAATGCATTCTGCTGCTATTCTCAGGTAAATATTGCACATGCACCTAGCCATCTACATCAGTAGTCCCCAACCTTTTGGAGATGACGGATCACTAAATGCACAGATTCCGAACCTAGCATGCGCGGGGAGCCATGTGCAACTCAAAGAGGAATAAACTTCCCCCAGAGTGATGTCATGATGCCAGAAATTAGGCTCAGACCTGCGATGTCCAGAGACACAACCCACCCACCACCCTGAGCCAGTGCGACCCCCCTAGCGGTGTCCTTCTTCTGACCCTGCTGGAGGGTGCACCTGCCAGAGCCACTGCCCTGTCATGGTCCAGGGTTGGGGACCTCTGATCTACATGATCTAAAAAATATACTTTTTAAGAAACTGCCACCTTTCATTGATTTAGGGTCCAGTTCTGATGTGCCCATTGTATATGCCTACAAAGGCTACAGCAAGATGATACATTTTCTCATGGCCAGCATTATGTATTTCAATGATTTACAGCCTTAATCTTTGCAAGCATCAACATCCATTGGGTGCCCATAAACCTGATGCCAGTTGAACTATTGGCCTTTTTTAGACAACTTTTGGTAAGACCTGCACCCTGCACACCAAAAATACCCCAGAAAACCTGTTATTTTGGAGAAGCCTTGACCTAGTCATCTATCCATTACAATTTCGTCCTTCCTAAAGTTGCTCAGATCCTTACACTTGTTCATTTTCCTGCCTCCAACACATCACCTTCAAGAAAAAACTGTTAACTTTCTGCCTAGTAAATTCCACCTCTTGGCAGGTGCCATTTTAATAGGATATTCAATAATATTCACTTTACCAGTCAGTGGTTTTAATGTTTTGCCTGATCAGAGTACATAGCATGGTTGCAATTGACCGGTTTCATTTGTGGCTTTGAATTGCTCTTTACTTTGTCCAAGAAAGCTTATTCCAACAGGAATTTCGAATTTTATGAATTATTCTTTAGTTTTATTTTCCTTTTAATTAATTTAATATGTCTAAATGTTAAATATCAAATGCACGGTAAAATTATGTTTCTACTACATTTCAAAATTTCTGTGCATGTACCAGTGAGGCTGCTTTAAGAGCTTAACTGCAGCCAAGTCATTAAAAAAGACATATATGTAGTGCATGCTGATTGCTCTCCTTGGATGCTACAAGCTTCTTCCTGAGATCTTTCTGTTTTCAGAAAGCCATGCTGCTCTTCATGTGTAAATGTCTGTGGTTTGTGAAAGTTGACAGATTATCACAATCTGTTAGCTTCAGCGTGCCTGTGATGTGGGTCTCCTCTACACTCTCCCCACCTACCAGAATACTTGCCAAAGTGCTTTGTCTGTCACATTACAGCCCATATGTGGGACTTTTGAGTGGTGCCTAATGTGATTGACAGCCTAGCCTTCTATTTCCCAAAGCATGATTAAAACCAAAATTGCAAGGCTCACAGACATTTGTCAGAAAATAAGCCTGGGGATCTCTTTACTAATTTATAGACAGGACAGGGGTTGATAAAAAGATATGTCACACAATTTCCCCATGCATATAAGTCACACTGACACTAAAGTTAAATAATGTGATATAAAGATTTTCAATACTCACATTTTCATGTTGTGAAATGCTCCCTGCACCACTTAAAGAATCAGACTTTTTTGGCAGTGTTAGGCTCTTGGTCAACTGCACCTTGGTTCCTCCTGTAGACCCCTCATTACTACTTACTTTGTCTAGACCAGGAAACCTACTAAACTTTATACAGCAGTTTTCTGCAGTAAAACAGTAAAATGTGCAGTAGGTAGATGGAGAAGTGAGTTGCTTTAAAAACACCCCGTTGTCACACCATTCAGTTTAACAATGTTCCCATAACACTATGTGTGCGCTCGACACATTTCATTCATGTTATATACTTGTATTTATATAAAGCCAACATATTACTTATGTGCTTTACAAAGTTCATAGTCATGTCAATAACTGTTCCTCATGAGGGCTCACAATCTGATGGCCCTTCCGTAGTCATACATCATTAACACAGTCTAATGCCAATTTCATTTGAGGCAAAGCCATAACCCATACAAACACAGGGAGAACATACAAACCCCTTGCAGATAGTGCCCTGGCCAAGACTCGAACCAGTGACCCTAGTGCAAAGACAGGAGCGCTAGCCTCTGAGCCAACCATAGTACCTGTAAAAAGTATTCCTTGTGGAGATATCCAAAAGCACTGAAACTGTTGCTAGGACTAGGAACAGCTAATGTGCATGTTGTTCAAGTTCCTAGCATCTTCCATTTTCCTTCTTGGTTTTAATGGCTCCTCTGATGAAGGGACAAATGCCCAATCTGGCTCTGCTCATGCATTAGGCTAGGTTCACACTTGCCTTAAAGTAGCAAAAGAACTGAACACTAGGAAAATATTGTAGAGGTTCAAGTGCAACATTGGTACAGTCTCTGACAGCTACCAGTCAGTGCGCATGTTGCTTGCTTTTAACATTAGCAACCTGGCTATCAAGCAGTTACTAAATACTCTGTGGGTACCACTCTCATTGACCAGTGACCAAGGGCAGTGCTGGTTTGTTTTACAGAAAATATTTTTCCTAGGTCAGTGGATTGATTTTTTTTGTTTTTTGTGCATTAGTGTAATTCATTGCTGTAAACATTACACAATGTTGCCCGTCATTGCATGGCAGAAACCAATTATTTAATAATCATTTCTTTTAAACTTCGTAGAAAATTTGTTGCACAACAGTCTCTTTTTTGGAAGATTCTTGGACACTTTTCCCCAGCTGAGTAAACCCGATTGTCCTAATTTCATTAGAATAATTCCCTAATAATCACAGAACAGTTTCCTGCAATAGTACATAAAGTCATTTTTAAACTATCCAAAACGAAAAATTGCCCATGTTGCTTCACTATTTGAGAGTTTTCCTTTAAAAATTTTAAATCAAAATGTAGGAAATGACTTACTGTTGTGTAAGGTGTCTCCATTGAAAGATTTCTCCTCAAACATTGTTCCAGAAGCAACCAAAAAATGTTTGATCTCCCATCAATTCTATCCGTGTCACCATGACAATTGGAAATCTCCATAGTTAGGACAATGGCAGCAAAGTTTTCACTCTATTCAAAACTAAATCATAAAAATGGCTTGTATACGTAAGTTATGTACTATATGACTTTTTGGACACCCAAATATTATACCTTCCTATATAATCAAAAAAGTTTTCAGTTAATTGTAGTGGTAATGCTACAGGTATTACATTTTGTGCCCATAATCATAAGCATTGGTCTTGTCAAGTACTAGTGTTGGACAAGAAGACTGGTCCTGCTGTCAACCTTTCAATTTACACTAAAGGTGTTTCAAAACATCCTCTGAAAAAAATTTAGGAAAGCCTAAGAAGTTTGAAAGAATGCAAAGAATTGGAAAAGGTGGTTTAGGGGTTGTGAGGCAACTATATATTAAAGCGGACCTATCACCACAATTTTTATTTTGTATAAAAAATAGGATAACCATTTTGTATAAACCAAAAATATGTTTGTTTAATTTATAAATAGCTATTAATTTAAAAAAAGTAGTCCCCTCCCCTTCTGCCATGGTAATAAAACTGAATGGGAAGCCCAGAGCCTCTTGCGATGAATATGTCACGTATCCCAGGAGGCCTCAGGCTGCTCCTTCAGCACATGGCAAAATCGAAGAAGGAGTTTTTTATATTTATAGGAGAAAAAATCACCTAATCTGGCACCTGTGCAGTGCAAAACTGGGTTACCTAAGCAGAAGCTAGAAGAAGATGGTTCCTCTGTGCTGAGATGAAGAAAGAATTCAGGATGGTATGGGACTAAATGGAAGCAAGTGGTGGAGGGATAAAGGGCTTTACGGAAGTCAAGGTAAGTGTAATTTTCTTATTTTAGTGAAAGTTCTACATTTTTGTGGAATGAGATTCCCAACAAGTTCATGTAGACTTAACAGTCAGTTTTCCACACTATTTGGCTGTATAGTGTTAATTTTCGAAAGAAAGAGGGGTTTTCGAGGTTTCTGGAAGTCAAATTTCAAGGAGGACAGTTACAGCAGACAGAAGTGTTACTTTTCACAATTTCTTTCCATGAGTACATTTATAAAAGTTAGGTTAATTATTCTCAACAGAAGAGATGTTGTTAGTCACGTCAAATGTTCACTTAGGTTATACTCTATAGACAGTTTAAATGTAAATGGTGCTCCAAAAAAACATCTTTAATTGGCATTTAAATTGGCCCTAGTGTGTACGGGTGTGACAATGGAAAGAACATTAGACTAAAAGCTTCTATTAGATGTTAGTTGTTCTACGTATGTTTTATGTAAAGTAATAGTTTAAATAAATATGGTAAAAATAAAAAATAGATAATTTAACAATGTATTTTAAAACAGCATGCTTTCATTTTAACCTACTCTAGGATGGTTTTACATAAAAAGGCTACTCAGGACAGAGAACAGACTCCGGTGAAAGCAGTATAATTGCTGTATAATGTATCTTCATCATGCATTGCGTGGGAGAATGCAAGGAAACACATGGTTAGCGATGCAGCCATGTCTGAATTCAGATGTTTATAGTCTGATTTTTCCAAACAGTAAACCCACAGAGTGGCACAAATATAAGAGGTTGCTGCAATGAAAAAAAGAAGAGAATGTAAATTGACAGATGGATTATGGCTAGCGGTCCCAGCAAGGCTTGCAGTTATCAATGCAGAGCCAAGCATGTCATTCCTTCTGGCTTTCACTAAGGTTTACTCATAATTTTCAAATGATTTCCCATCCCAATCAAAACATTTGCTAGATGATGTTTGTAGTTTAAGCAACTTTAAAACAATAAGTATAGGCTAAATAATGTAATGCAAAAATTTTAAACTCATTTTTATAAAGCTGAACTTAAGGCAAAAAAAAACTTGTTTATGGAAACTATCTAAAATTTGCATTTCTGACCATCCAGACCTGAGACTTATAGACACTGGCCAGGAAGTACAGTCAATTTATTGACCTGTTCGGTTTGGTTTGCTGCAATTAGTCAACATAGCTAGGTAATATCCATGCCCCTGACATGTGATAGCAGACTAATGGGGTAATCTCTCGCCTTTATACTTCTCCTAATAGACCCGATTTATTAAAGCTCCTCAAGGCTGGAGAAGATGGACTATCAAAAGAGAAGTTGGGTAATCCAGCAAACTATTTGCTAGCATTTGGCAATGTTTGCAATTTTGCGGTCGCCAACCTTTTGAAGCTCACGGACCACTAAATCCACGGACTCCAGACCGTGCATGCACGGGGAGCTGTGTGCCACTCAAAGGGGAAGAAACTTCCCCTAAGTCCAGAGACACAACCTGCCCACTTTCCTGAGGCTCCGATACATACGGGAAACATGGTTCGCGGCTCTTGCTTTCAGACCACCAACATTTTCTCGTGGACTACCAGTGGTCCACAGACCACCAGTTGGCCACCACTGTGCTAGATCACCCAGGTTCACCCATGATAGTCTACCTTTTTTAGTCTTGGAGAACCTTATTACATCAAACCCAATGTGTTCATTGTCAGCACCGGTAAATGCAGAACACCTCAATTAGCACTATCCACTGCTCCTCCATCTTTTAGCTTGAGTGTTAATTTACAGCAGATTACCAAAGGCTGTAATCGAGTCACATTCAGGTGTTTATGCTAGTTTGCATTTTTTTAAAAGTAGATATTTAGTTTTGTAAATAAATGTATATATTCATTCTCTTGTATTAATTTTATATCTGAAGTTCATATTTGAAGCAATCTACCCTCAACAAGGCAACCGAAGTTAGCAAAAATGACGGAAAAATGACATAACCACCTTCAGTAAAACTCATACCTAAACCATCATCAATATATGTTTTTTTTTTTATAAATGTTGAGTTTGGAGCCTCTCTACTGAGCAATAAGTCATCTTTTATAATACCAACTCAAGAAGCATGGTATAGATTTATTAGAAATAAAAGAAGAAGTATAGAACTACTGGGTGTGGGGTGGTTGCAAATCTGATTTTACAGTCAAAACATCAGCTGTCTGTATTTTGGATGTACCCTGATTTTTAGTTATTTTTTCTGATGTTTTAGCTCTGTTAAGATATTTTTCCACCTAACTAACAGTTTGAACTGCCAAGGTTTGTGACAATGTTATCATGTATAAAAATGGTTTGACAGCAGCCCAGGGAAAAGTCTACTAATATATAGTACATGGTTTGACAACTTGTTTGTTTACAACCATGGTTAAAATGCAGACTAGACTATCTGATGTATAGTTCCAAAATGAGTCAAAAAATTCCCCTTCCTTCCAGGAAATCTGATTGACAGTAAGTCACGGCTAAGATACTGGTAACTGGCTCATCATTTTAGATTTCAATGCCAATAAGTCAGCCTTACACAGCTGAGTAGGGAGGCTAACATCAGACAGACAGTTGGTAGCTGGGGATTAATTATGTCTTTGTTTTGCTATTGTTGGCTGCTACTATCTAGTAGTATAACTTCTTAGAATTACAGAAGCCATTTTCCCTTTCTGTACTTCATCGGAGGCTGCTACACCTACTGGGAATGCTGAATTCTCTCATAAAGAAGTAAATTGTTACAGACAACAAATATATAGTAAGTGTTTTGGACTTAAAAATAGCAGTGAGTTGCCCTTATTTCAATGTGTCTTGTTTTTCAAGGTTTTATCCTTCAATATGCATATTTCAATGAATGTCATGAATCTAAAACTAGACCGTAGACTGGAAAATGTAGATGTTCTGGAAGTATAGAGGTTGACAGAAGGCAAAAAAACACTTTAACATCACATTGGACAGGACCAAGAATATGATAACGTTATTCCTAAAGGTAAACTAGCTACTGAAATTGCAGATACCATGTTACGCAGATCATACAAACAAGATGATAGCATAAATTAGCAGTATATGTTTTTAATATTTATTTATAATAAGAAATAAGAAAAAAAGGGTTACAGATGCAGAAGGTTTGATACAAAAGGTTATACAGTGAATATATTGTAAAATATAAAAATGAACAGGGTGAGGGAAGGGGAGGATAAACGAAAGGGTAAGATCAGAGAAAATAAAAAAACAATACAATATTTCATTAATATTTTTTGGGGAAAAAGAGATACAAATGTGGAAAGTTAGATTCATATAAAGGAAAATACAAAAAAGAAAGGGTGGGAGGGAAGCAAGGGGAGGGTAAACAAAATGGTTAAAAAAAGGTTAACATTGGGGGAAAGAAGAAAGAATCCAATTTGTCTTCCCTTTTTTATGTTTTTTTATGAAAAAGGAATGCAAATGGGAATAGTTGATACAAAAGGGTTTGCAGAGCTTAAACAATATAGGAAAGTAAAAAAATAGTGACAGGAAAGGGGAGGGTAAAAAGGTAACATCGGGGGAAAGAGAAAACAAATATATTATTGAATTCAATCATCATAAAATACAAGGAATGGCAAGATGAGCTATAGTTTAACAACGCAATAAATATTTAGGATGTTGCAGCCAAAAGTTCCAAGCGAGTAGTTTGCGTCGTGTTATAGCAAATAGTCTTTAATAAGAAGCCTGAAGATTTTAAATATTGGTAATATATTGATTAGCCAGTGAAACTTCACAGTTTGATTTTAGAATAAACTAGGAATCTACTATCTACTAGCATTTACTAGCTCAGGGGCTTTATTAATATAAATATATATATATATATATATATATATATACATATACACACACACACATATATATTATAGTACTACATAAAAGCACATGTTCATTTCTAGTAAATATTGTAAAAAACAAGTAAATCACTTTTCCTGGTTCTTACAGAAAATGTTTTTCATAATATTTGAAGTGCCTTTCCATTATGTTGGTACAATGTCAACACATGGAAAACTAAGATTTAGAAAGGAAAGTATTTGGAAATTCTTTATATTAAGATTCCTTCTACCTAAATCACTAATGTATATGAGGTACTCAGTCTTTTTAATCCCATGCTTGATCCTGTTTTCTGTGAAAAAATAAACATCATCATGGGTTAAGAGTTCTATTACTGGCCATTGCAAATTATTTTGAGACTAATAAAACATCTCCCCACCTTATGGCATTCCAACAATAATGTTGCAAGTCATTAACACATGTCAGGTAAACTAAGAATCAAGGTCATTTGTATTTCCAAAGTTGTCAACATCCCTGCATGAAAAGAGAACAAACTGACCTAATGGATAAAAAGAAAAACATGGAGAAGGTAGGGAGGTTAATAATACAACAAATATGTGGAAAGCATTTGCAAAACATTTGGGAATTGTTCTGCAAGCTTTGATGAGTGTTGTTGAAATCTTTAATGAACTCTAGTTTTTGTTTAACCTCTCCGAATTGGAGCTAAATGGTATTTTAAAGACTTCAACAAAGCTGCTCCAAGCAGCATTCTTACATAATCTGGAGCTTGTGTGGAAAAAGTCTGGTGTATTTCCAAACATATACATATACAAGCAAATATAAACCGAGATGTTTTTGACCTGAAAATACTGCTAGAAAAGATGCCACCAACTGGTGACTAACAATATTGCAGAAAATATCATTGAGGAGTAAGTGATCCACTATTTAAAAGCGAAAAATGGAAGTGGTACTTTATATATTTATTCTTGTTGGATTATATTCAAGTATTTTTTTTTTTTGACTGTGTGCAATGGCCAATACAATTTACAATTATTCTCTTCTACAATTCTACAATTTTTCTCTTCCTCCATATATATTTATATATATGAAATTTTAGCATGTCATGCACTGCTCAGAGGTATTCCCAAATCCAACAACAGATTTTAGGGTAAAATGCCCCCTTTTATACATTTCAATACAGGAAAAAAATCAATCAAGTAACATCCATGAATTTCCTCTGCAAGGAATCAATGTCATCACAGTCCAATAAAAAACATAAGTTTCGCCTCCTGGTTTTGTCTGGCATGCTTTCCACATATCTAATGGTCCAGTTGACCTAAATTTTTGGAAAATCTTCATGGCTCTCCCCAATCACATGCTTCAGCCTGAAATCAGACTCCAATGGTTTATCTCCATTCACACACCAACTCTTTTTTATTATCATTGACCAGGTGCCTAATTGCATCTGAAATTCCTGACCTGGGATGGAGTATTTGGCCCATCTATTACTTCCAATACTCTCTGGACCCAGATCCCAAATAATGATCTGCAAATCTGTAGTACAATACTTATTTTCAAGCACTTTACCCCTGTACCAGGTGAAATGGAGGAGAATACTGCCAGATACCTATCTAAACCTGGCCTTACAATTCTCACTACACCACTATATCTATTGGCATCACTAATAATTTAATTCAATGATATAGAAGAACCAACAAATGGAACTTTAAAGGTATGCACAATAAAATATAGTTTTACACTTTTATCAACAAACATAAAAATTACAAACACACACAATGTTAAAAATGTGACCATTACAATAACCATTTTTCTTAATAATCACAGTGTTACCCAATGTGTTTCACACTTTATACTTCATCAGAAGGAACATAACATCTTTGATTCTAGAATAGACAAACCCTTATTGTTAACATCCCCAGAATTTTACGAATAAATATTTAGCAAGAAATTTAGCACTAATATATTAATTTATTTCGAACACATATGATATATAATGCTATATCATATAGTGCTTTACGGAATATAAAGAAGCACACAAAAGAGCTAATAGTACAGTTTATGTTTTTTTTTTGTTTATGTATCCTTTGTTAGCATATATTTGAGTCTAATTTTACTTTATGTGCCTAGCTTTTACAATGTATAGTTTTACATAAAGAATAGATTCCTGTCTGCGTATAAGTACTGTATTAATATACAAAACTATGTTTACTACTAGTAAATGTGGAAAAGCCATATATCTATTTTTATCTTGTTATCATAATGATTCAGATGTGGTATCTTGACATAAAATCACAACATTCAATGTTATTATTATTATCTGCATGTTGGCAAATCCTAGCAATGTTGAACACAATTGCAGATCTTTTATTCTTTAATATAAACACACAGAGAACACATGGCATTTAGCTTCCAGCCATATTTTTGATAGGTATGATTTCATCAAAGTGAGTAGGCGGTGGGCGAAATTTTATTTTTTTATATAGTCTGTCTGCTGCCAAGAACTTCATCATATTGTAGTGATCAGCTGATGTCATATGTATTGGGCAGCTGGATTCTAAATAACTGTATCTATTTCTAGAATTACTATATATAGTGTACATTCACTCACATACTGTACACATTCACAATCTATCACATAGCTTATTTCTAAATCACCTTTATTCAAAGCACATATACACCCCAAACAAATGTAAATATTATATATTTAATACTTTATTCAAATATTATTATATAATAAATATTTTGCAGTTTATTAGTCCTTTAATGAGATAATCTGTTAATCTTGAGCACTATATGCTTTGGGAATCAATTACTGTCACTGATACACATAGACCTGAAAGATTCCCACAAACGAATGTCTAATTCCTTGCTTTTAAAATAGAGCCCTTTCTGTCCTATGGTGGCTACTCTTACTCCATTGTACAGGTAGTCCCCGGGTTAAGGACATCCGACATACGGACGTCTCCTAGATATAAACAGGGCTTCCCTGCTTGCTTGAGTGCAGAATGGAGGCTTGAAGGGGGGAGGGGGAGGTTTGCATGACTTGCAGAAGAAATCTTTTGCTAAACACAGC
>NC_092866.1:46724944-46725507 GCF_032062135.1 Pyxicephalus adspersus | reverse complement strand
ATACCCATGGGGAGAACATACAAACTCCTTGCATAATGCATAATGAGATTCAAAGCTGGTAAAGGCAAGAGTGTTTGCCACTGAGCCAACCATGCAGCCCCTATACTATTGGACTTACTTGGAAGAGTTGTATAACAATGATGCTCAGAATTTATCCTTGGTCCTTGTCACAAAGTATACACCTTCTTCTTTTGAGGACAACTTTCAGTTTTATTTGTTAATTATCTACAGGGTTGCTTTAAAGCTAATCTTTAGACAAACAACTAAATAATGTAAGATCAGAGCTGTGTACATTTCAGAACCAGAAAGACAAATCTTTCAGCTGGTAAAATGGCTCTCTTATTTGTATTTCTTCTGTGTATTCCGATGTTTGCCTGGAGTTTAGCTTTATTAAATAATCTACCACCCAAAGCCGGTCTAGAAAAAAATAATGATGTTTTTACACTTCTTTCTCCTGTACTCCCAGAGGGAGTGGGTATCTGGGGTATCCGGTAACTATCTTTATAGTTGTTTAAATCACCCTTATTAGCTGCTGTATCTTTCTTTCTTTTTTTTTTTTAAAT
>NC_092866.1:46698402-46724664 GCF_032062135.1 Pyxicephalus adspersus | reverse complement strand
GTTCTGACCTAATGTGTCAGTTCGGTTTTTACAATCAAACACAATAATTCACTCTTCACAAAAAGAGTCACCAGCCAATCTACCATACTCTGCAGATGTACTAAACTGAACCCAGTAATACCAGGTCTGGATAAATTTATGGGTCTGATCCGTTCCAGCTGTCATCATGTCTTCCATATGGTAAACATCTGTCACCCTCCTTAGCCAGTGCCCAAGGGTTGGCAGTTTGTCACACTTCCACATTGCAGGAATGCATGCCTTTGCAGCATTCAAGATAAGTTGTAACAAGGAGTTTTTGTATGCCTTTTTCGACATATCAGACACATGAAATGATGCCAAAGCGGGTTTATCTTTAATAATAATATCTGTGAGCTTATGGATAAGGTCTGCCACTGAAGACCAGTAAGTATACAAAGAAGGGCACTCCCAGAAAATATGCAATAATGTACCAGGAGCCGATCCACATCTCCAGCAGAATTTGTCAGTATGGGGGTAGATCATAGCCTATTTAGGAACGTTCTATACCACCGAGTGGCCATCTTTTAATTTGTCTCTGGTCTTTATTGCAAACTGCAGCCGTGTGGCTAAAGTGGAGTAACATATCCTTTTGAGTTTCCGAAAATTTCACTTTCAAGTCTGTCTCCCGCCGGGTCACAAAGCCAGGAGTTTCGGGTGCATGTACAGCTAACAGTGCCTAGTACGAGTAAGACAAGGAACCTTTCAGGGGATTCCCTGCTAAACACAGGGATTCCAAAAGCAACAAGGAGCAGCAAAACAAGGAGCAGATGCTGGCTGTTGAAGAGCGAGTAACACATAACTAAGTTGTATAGGGATGTATAGGGGTATAGTGCCAGGGATCGAAAGGGGGCAACACCTTTGCAGGTTGCTACTCATGCAAGGAATACCATGACCTATCCTGTGGAAAATGAAATGCCCTGTAAACACCCCTGGCATGCCACTGGCGTAAAATTGCATCAAAGATCCCAGATGTAAACTCCAGACATCCCAGTATGGGAGGCAATGGAGATGGATAATCAACTACCTTTTGAGAGGAGAAAACCTAGAGACTACTAAAGGAGTCGTCCCAATCAGAGGGTGTTGCTTATTAGAAGCTTTAACCGTATTTGGGGCCCATGCCAAAGCATCAATTGGTGTCGGTGACAGAGCCTCTTCCAAGCTTATCCAGAGTTTAGACCCACTGTTAGTACAATAGTCCAACAACCTAGTCAAGTGGACTGCCTGTTGATATAAGATTGGGTCTGGAAATGCCATACCTCCTTTTGCCTTTGGAAGTCTAAAAATTTTAACTCCTTTCCGAGGAGAGCCCGAAGACCATAAAAACTTAATAATCTCTGACCTAAATTTACTCATGATATGCAAAGAAACATGTACCGGGATTGCCTGTAACATATTTACCAATCTAGGCATCACGTTCATCTTCACTATATTACACCTCCTAAACCATGTAAAGGCCATTTGACGCCATTTCTGGAGGTCCTTCCTAACACAGTTGAGGTGCGGCAAAAAGTTACGTTCCACAATACGTAACAAATCAGCAGGTATCTGTGTACCTAGGTACTTAATGGAAGTAGACGCCCAGCTAAAAAGGAAAGATGGTGTTAGATTTTGAGTTTGTCTCGGGATGGTAACATTCAGAGCCTCTGACTTTTGGAGATCAATTCGATAATTTGATAAATCTGCATATGTACGAAGTTCTGCTAGCAGATTCGGAAGGCTCATGACTTGGGAAGAGATATAAAATACCAGGTTCTCAACATACACTGCCACCTTGTGTTTAGAATGACTGACTTGGACACAGTATTGAACATAGCGTTGTATTTTTTGTGTATTCTTACTTGTCCTTTGTGTATATCTTCTAGATCTGTGCAGTAATACAGAATAAAATTGTGTCTTGGTGCAGGGTATTTCTTTAATACAGACCAGGTACTGCTGCTCTCACTTCCTGTGCAGGGTAACTAGTCATGTATCCTTCCCCTGTCATTTTCTGCTTTGAATGGTCGGATAAGTCGTTTTTTATAGCTCTGCAATCTGCACAGACTTTGTGACGGATAATGATGTTATTACATTTAGTATTGCAAGCTAATGACTGTGTTTGTAAAAGCATTTTATGACTCAGTTTGCTCAGGGTGGATTTATATATTTGAGGGAACATATCCAAACGATAATTTCACACCCAGAATTTAGATTCAGGTAATATGGCTCTGAGGGGGATCAGAAAACGGAATACAATTGGGCAGGCTGTAGGTAAATCCTAAATAAAGTGACACAAATTGCTAGTTATAAATTCATACAGATAGTCCCCGGGTTAAGGACGTCCAACATATTGATGACTTCTAGATACGAACGGGGCTTCCCTGTTCGCTCCTGTGCAGGACCGAGGCATGGAGGGGGGCGGTTTGCATGACTTGCAGAAGAAATCTTTTGCTAAACACAGCTGAGGTTGTGGCTGATCTTAGGAGTGGAGCTGATCTGTAACATCTTGTAACTTTTTAATGACCAAGACAAACTCTGGAGCTTCGTTTCAAAGCACAGCTTTCTCCAAAAGTTAATGAATATCTAGGCTCCATAAAGTTTTTTTTTAGCTTTGTTTGTGATTAGCTCACAGAGAGGATTTTATACAGTAACTGACACCATGCTGCCTATTATTATATTGAGACTAACATCTGTCCTATTTGTATTTATTAAAATAATGTACGAGTTCCGACTTACATACAAATTCAATTTAAGAACAAACCTACACTCCCTATCTCATATGTAAGCCGGGGAATACCTGTATTAAGAAAAAAAAAGAAGTGAGGGGTAGAGAGAATATGGGTGGTAAAGGCAAGTTTAACAAAATTAATGACATTTGCTTAATGTCAATTATTTTCCTAATTTCTTTCGTCTTTTTACTAATTTTACTCATTGTCTGTAATTCTATTTAAAGCACTAAAAACTTTGGTTGGATGCACACCAGGGTGTACCCTGCTTAAACTTTAAACCTTTTTTTCTTGTGTACTCATGGGTCCTCTACATTCTGAAAAATATACTGCCAAGTTAATTATCTTCTGCCACAATTGTCCATTGTGTAAGCTTTTGTGCACATTTTCTATTGTAAGTTCATTTTGTGTTTGTGATTGACAAATTAAATCGCAAGCTCCTTTGGGACAAGGGCTGATGTGAACTATAATTGTTAAACTGTAATGACTATTATAATACATTGGCAGAATGTAAATAAAGTAAAATAGGATTTATAAAAAAAAAGTGTCTCTCAGCAGTGGATGCTTCCTAGAATATTTCCCCATCAATTTATTCCTGAACTACAAGGATTACTGTGTTTAATGAATGATAGTGGAAGAGAGAAGAGCACAAACTGGGGATAGCAATAAAAAGAACTGAGAAGGGACTTGACATTTCTTGAAGATTTCCTGATGTATTTTGACAGCTCTGTGCATAGAAGGCTGGAAAACGTGCAATAAGCAACATATGTAGTTGTGATTACGCTTTCTGTTTAGATGTCTGGTACTCAATGTGAATGTCAGCATAATAAAAAATACATTACATAGGAGAACCCAATTGAATATATGTTTCTTTAACCCCTCTTTTTTCGAGGTGCTTAAGGAGCCTACAAAAGTGGAAAGGGTATTTTTTTAAAAGCTTTTCCATTTTAAAATGGAACAATAAATAAATTTAGAAACCTTTTCCACATGTTTTATCTGCTTTTTTTTAAAGTGCAAATACCTTGTTCCCTTTCTAATCTCAAGAAGCTAACTCCTTCTTTTTCTATTACATGCTAGCCTTCATCCGTTTTCCTGACTGTGCATCTGTCGCTTTCTCATATGTACCCTCTTTGATGGATTCCTGAGGGTATTTGAAGATTCTTCCTTCACTGCAGAGATTTCTGGTATATTGTCTGCATCCCATCCACTGTTCTTCATCATTGTTGCCCAGCTTGTACAATAAATTGTGCTCTGGTTCCTAATAAGTTATATGGAAAATTAAGATTTTTATTTCCCTGAAATTTTATCGAAAATGGGGAAATTTTTATAATTTTTCATTTTTGTTAAATGTATTATTCGTAAAGTATAAAGTGAAATTTTGCTGGTTTTGAGTGTTTATGTGAATCACTGGGGCCTAAATGAACCTTGCTATTACAGAATCTCTTTTCAAAGGGCAGGACAGTTGGGTCAGTGGCAAGCACTTCTGCCTTTTCAGTGCTCTGTCACCGGCAAGGGTGTAATCGTAAAAAAAAGAAGAGGTATGTGCCCACCCCACTACAATCCTGCCTATGTGTCACTCAAAGGGGAAGAAACTTCCCCCAGAGTGACGTCATGACACCAGAACCTGCCCACTCCCCCATCACAGGTCTAAGTCTGCAATTCCATACGCGAGACATGGTCTGCAGCCCAGAGCCGTGGACCAACAAAGAATACTTTGCAAAGGAGGAGTGGGCACGCATGCCAATTCACGAAAAATATGAGGGCACGATGTTCCCACCTGTGCCCGCCCCACTACATCCCTGGTGACAAGTTTGAATTCTGGCCAGGACTATTTGCAAGGTGTTTGTATGTTCTTACTTGGTTTCCATGAGTTTCCTCTGGGCAATCCCTCAATACCCACTATATGCAGTTAGGTTAATTGACTTCCCCTCAAAATTGACCTTAGACTGTGTTAATGACATATGACTATGGTGGGACATTAGATTGTGAGCTCCTTTGAGCAACAGTTTGTGACATGACTATTGGCTTTGTATAGCACTTCATAATATGTCAAGGCTATTTAAATACTGTGCAATAATAATAATAACTCCTGGACCTTGATATTTTAATAACTTTTTTTACAGAATGCAAAAGGTATGTAGAAATTAAAGAAAAAAGATGTCAAGTAGATAAATCAGGATCACGTGCACAAGATAACAGAAGGGAACTAAAAAAACAAAAAAAAGATGGACTTAATTTTTTTTAAATTATAGAAATGACCAAAAAATCAGACTACATCCCCCTCATACTATTTTGGGTCTGCACCGCCATGATATATATGCTCCCAGCCGCAAACCACCAGTTTGGGAACTATACCAACAGAACTCGCAGTCCTTTTCCAACCACAACAACTGAACCTTCCCATAAGCACAACAATTTCAGAGACTTCAATACCAAAGATGGGTCTCTCACCCCCACTGAAAATTTAGAAAACAAACACCTTTCTCGAGGACCTCACCGCCAACTTCCTACCAAACACACTGGCCACCATAACTACCCAAAACAAGGGAGGGTGGGTACAGTATTAAAATAAATAAAACTTAAATAAACACTTAGCATTTCCATAAATTGATTCATACACCTGACCTCACCGGTAATATAACATTTATGTATATTGTAAAAATCAATCCTAATAATTTCAGCTGCAGGGCAGGTTGATGGTATTCTTTATATCCAAAGGGGTAATGTGATGCAAACTCAATGCATTTCATTAAAAAATATTTTACAAAAAGCCACATCATCAGACGTATAGAGATAAAATGCAATAAGATAACACATGAATTTGGATAAAAGAAATTACAATCAATATGATAAATTTATTCTCACTATGTCAAATTTGGAGCAATTAATGAAAAAATAATGACAATATATTGCATTGCAGTAATTGATATAGGATTGCAAATAGTGCCATATCACATATACAACATATACATGTACAATTCATTTCTAAAGGTATATAAATATGTACAAAAATTAAAAACGTAGCTACTTAATAAATCAGGAAACAATAGATGTTTCATACAGCGGACCAATAAAACTGATTATGAGGGCGGGCCAGATATGATGGATGTCTTAAGTAGATTTAGCCAACCAGATATATATAATGGTTCACAACTTTTGCTGGATGCTGGTATTTAGAGCAATTTTACTTGCAGCCATAAATGGGTAAATTAATCAGATGTGCAGAGAAGGCATAAATTGGAGGATTTAGTATATATTTTAGAGCTGCCACATATAATTAGAAGTAAATTGAGATGGATTTTTTTTCATCTATTTTGACTAAGCAACAGTGAGCACAACTGAGTTTGGTCATTTTGTGGCAAAATCTATTTCACCAAATCAATTGTGTTTATTGCAATTCCCTTATTTTATTTACTTATTTAACAATAAGTGGTTTTGGCAGAAAATGTTTACCTAAATGGCATGCAATGGAAGGTTGACCTGTTACATCAGAGGTCCCCAACCCCCATGGGCTGCGGCTGTCTGACGGGTGGGCTGGAGCTCTGGCCAGAGCACCCACCAGCAGGGTCAGAAGGACCCCGCTTGGGAGGCGGACCTGTCAGAGCGGAGGACCATGTCCTCTGTACGGATTGTAGGCTCAGGGCGGTGGGGGGGTTGTGTCTCTGGAGAGTGAGCGAATTCTCGCAGTATGACATCACTCTGGGGGAAGTTTCTTCCCCTTTGAGTGACACACGGCTACCCACTCATGAGTGGTCCAGAGTCTGTGCATTTAGTGGTCTGCAACCTGCAAAAGGTTGGGGAGCCCTGCATTACAAGACTGGGTCTTTTTATAGTTTCTATAAATTTGTGGTTTTGTCACCTATCATTGGTAGGTAGGTCCCAACAGTGCGCCTGATTTATAACAGATCTCCAAGAATGTAGAACATAGATTATCATTGGACAACCTGGGTGATTCAGCAAACCTCGAATTGATATTAGTTGGCAAATGTTTTTTTTATGTTCTGTACCAGATCCATTGCAGGTTTGCTGCCTCACTCAGGTTCTCTTATGATAGTCTATGACTTCCAGTGTTGGAGAGCTTTAATAAATCACGCCAATTGGGTCTTATTCTTCTGCTTTCTTGTGTTGGTTATTTGGAAGCTCAGTCATTCTTTAAAAAACAGAAACAGAAATTCTTGCAACTTGTATGAATTCCGCACTTGAATTTCACAAATGATTTGGTGTTGCTGTTGTGCCAACAATAAAACAATATTGCCCAGCTGGGATGAGCTGCATCTGCTCACCCTCATAAATAAGAGTGTAAATTTCAGGTATATGTCAATGTATGTCTTCTTTTATTCCCAATTCACCAATACCTTGCTTTTATGTATTCTTTTTATTTCTTCCTTTCCTATATTTCAAAACACATACAATATATTCCTTCAATATTACTCACTTTATATTGTTATATCAGTTTTATCAGTTTATATATATTTGTAGCTCTCCTCTGGAACTGTAGGTTGTACAGAATGAGAAAACATGACCAAATTAAACAACCACATCATTTCCATAGGGTCATATCAAGGATGCCCTTATAAAAATGTAATTTGTATGGCAAGGCGATCATTGGTAAAAATGAGGGTAAAACTTGCATAGTGCTGTCAGGGTTCCATCCTGAACAGCAGTAGACAGCAAATAAACAGATGAACTTAAATATGTACTGCTGCTTGTTAGTGTCCAGTCAACAGGTTGGGATTGCCCAATGACCAGGTTGTATTGCTGCTATACAGTGCAGAAACGTGAGGTCATTAGCCTAGCTATATTGTATTCAACAGCACCAAGTGTCACATTTAAAGTAAATTGCCAAATTAATTAAATCAAAAACATGGATGATAACTAGCTAAATTCCAATGAAAACTAACCCCCCCAACAGCTTTAGAAATGTGTTTTCCCAATTTCCCTAATTTTAATTTGTGGAAAAAATATGGATTTTTATAATTTTTTGATAACAACTAAATTTTGGAATAAATACATTTTTTTAAATACCAAAAAAATTATCATGGCCACACACTTGCATTACAAACGTGTATTTTTCACAAACAAATTTGAAAAAAAAAAATAGATTTTTCCAGTTTTGCCTATCTCTAGTAGCTTTGGAGGATCCCTAAACTTTAAATGCCTTGTGACTGTAAAATAGATAAAAAGTGCCCTAGGTTGTGCTATATTCAAGATGATCCAATACATCAAATATGGCCATCATCAAATGATGTGTCCAAACATTGGATTCAATGTTTCTGCTCATCCCCAGCCACTGACTGGCTACTGTGAAAGCCCAAACTTTTATAGAAAAGCCAGCTGAATTTTAATGTGAATATCACTGCTCGAACATTCGCAAGTCAAATATTCAATATTCAGGGACAATATCACTTTTACCTGAACACAAACTGCAAAACTACCATCCAATACCTGTATTTTAACAAGACTAGCAATAGCTGGGAGACCTATGCATCACCACAACTTCATCAAAGTATAGCTATAAGATATGCTGATTAATTGATGTTTTTAATCCAAAATCTGATTTTCTCAGTCACTGTCCAAGTACATAAGCATGAGTATAAATTGTTATACAATATTGTTACTTGGTCTAATTCATGTGTCCTATACTAAATCAAGTGCGCTGAATCTAAATCTAAAGTTTGATTCTGTCTAGGAGGTCAGGATCTTAAGTTAATTTCGCTTATAGACGCGATTAGCTACATTCTCTCGTTCCGCAGTTACCATGTGATCTCTATACATAACTAACTTTTGCCTCATAGTTTCATGACATTACAAAAATGTAGTTTTATGTTGCAACAACATATACAATTACACATGATTCATCTGAGTCATTGTTCAACACACATGTACACTTCAGAAGTGTTTTAGGTACTTGTTTTGCGTTTGTGGCTCTCCGCTGTCTCCCACTGCAGAAACCAGAAGTAGCCGCCCATCATGTTGGGGATGCACCGGCCTTGATATCTTGTTTCCATAACAGAAATGTCCTGGTGGAAGCTCCAGGAAGAAGTCCAGATGGGAATGTAAGAAATGAATTTAAAGTGACATTAGGCAGCCAAGTTGATTGTATGCTGTTAGCATGTTGTTCACGAGTTCAGAATGGTTTTCAGCTCGCTGGTTGCCCAGAAAGTTTTGGCAACTAGCACAAATGAATCCCAAGTGGCAAGTTCAAGTTGGTTGAGTTTGTCTCTGAATGTGTCACAGAAAGCACATATTTTTTGTACATTCCAATTGCAGGCCAAGAAGAGTGCCAGCACCTTCAGGTCACCACAAATGTTTCACTTGTGTTCTGAATAGGTAATCAAATTCAAAATGACCTTCAATGATTCGTATGTCTCTTTCATTCCCTTGGCATGAGCAAGAGGAACAGAAGGTTTTTCGTTACCTTTATGCAGCAATACAGCTTTCAAACTTGCTTTCCTCGGAGCTATGAACAATCTCCACTGCTCTGGTATGTATTCGCAACCTAACTCCATCATCAGACCACTCACGTTAGGACAGAAGCAAATGACGTTTTCCAGCATGTAATACCCTGCAAACTTTGTGTGACGATCACGAAAGTGTGAAGTTGTCGCTCCTTTTTGTAGCAAATTCCACGCCTTTAATCTGGAGGCTAACAGTTCAGACTTCCCTTTTGACAAAGACAGATGACTAGATCATCTAAATCTATTTGGCTTATAAAATGTGGCTTACCCTCTTAAAATTGGGGTTCATAACATTCATTAACATCAACATCATCCTCCTGTTCCTCATCCGACATGTCACCGTCAGTAACAACAGATGTAGGAGCGACTGAATTCTCTACATTATGTGGCACTGGCTTCAGACCAGATTCGCAATCAGGATAGACTATCTTTGTCTTCTTTGAAAACCCAGCAATTTTACTCATACAGACGTAGCAGTCCAAGTGATGGTCTTTTGGCCAAACCATAGGTACAGCAAAAGGCATTTTATTCTTTTTCCCATTCAACCATTGTGTTAGGCCAACAAAACTCACCTGACAGCAGATATGAGGTGCCCAGCTTTTATCCTGATCTCCAATTTCACATCCAAATTAATACTTGTAAGCAAATCTTACCCTCTTGGTTAGGTTCTTTCGTTGATCACACGGGGTATACTTGCCACAAATAGAGCACAAATTGTCCGGTTTATTAACACAACTGCACCTACTTATCTTTAGCTCAAAACAGACTCACCATGGCCTAGCTGTACTATCCAATAGGATGGTTTCGCACTAGAGACAAGCCCTTGGTCCATCTCTCCTTATATACCTATTTCTAACGTCAGCTCACTGACTTGCCCAGACATGCCCAGCGGCTGCTGGAACATACATGCCACCAGGGGACATGATTCAGCTGAGGCGGCAGCAGTCATACTAGTAGTTGCAACTGTTATAATGTTCCCGTGTAAAAATACTTTACCCAATTACCGACCATTTGAACAGGTAGAGCATGCCTATAACTTAAAATCTGTACGTGACGCAAATTCTAAGTTCAGATTTGGAATCAGCACACTTGATATCATGTAAATCACGAGTTATTCCCAGGCGCAAAATCGTTGTTGTGCCGTGAATTGGTTGGCTCTCAGATTGTTGATTTATGATTGGGTATTGCAGGGTCATTTCTGCAATATTTATTTAGCTTACAGTAAATTTGTAATAAAGCAAAAAGTGCAGTTTTGCTCATTGAGCAATGTAGGTTACATATCTTTGAAAGAGGGTGTGCTTGTGCTTTTTAGGATTTTTTTCTATTTTTTTAACTTTTTTTATCTATATGAAAAACATAAAGAAAAAAAATCCAAAAAGGGACATTTTGTACAAAAAATGACTTATTTATATCTATGACCATAATGAAAAGTGCCTTTATAACTTAAGATATTAGAGAATATTTTATAAAACAGTAATAGATAATGGATAAATAGAATGGTAATAGATGTGTATCAATACAGCTAAGAATATAACATAGTTAGGTAGTATCGTAACCAGTTTCTGCATAATATTTGCTAGATTCACCATATATCTGCTGCATTCTAAAAAAAATAAAAAATAAATAAATGATAGCATGCACTGATACATAAATCGATATAGTCTAAACTCTTATTACATTCTTCTGTAAAGTCATAATGCTACAAGAAAGACTGATGATGATACCATATTCAATCAAGCTCCCAGAATGTAAAACTGTTCTAATGTAATTCACTCAATTAACATAATTACATTATACTATGTTTACAGAGTTCTGTGCTCTACAGACTGATATGGAAAATTTGTGCATTCATTTTTTGTATGACCGTGATGTTTATTTTTTAATATTACTTTAAAATGTATTTAAGCCTTTAAGTTTAGAAATATTAGGCACATGCTGAATTAAAATGAAACTTCTGTTGATATAAGGATTGCATTAAATAGGTTTATGTGCCTACAAGCATTATATCTGTCTTAAGTGATTTAAACTATTGACCTTTCACAACAAAATTATATATTTGAATTTGCACCAATAACCTCTAAAAAAATAGACATATGAAGAGTTTTCATAAAAGAAGTCTTACTGAAAGCAATATTGCCTGCAGCCTCGTAACGCTTCCTGCTGTTCTTAAATAAATTATCTCCCAAGAGATGAATTACTCATTAAACTCATTTCATAGGCTACAAGTAGAGGTACAAATGCATCATATTTAAAGAAAAAACAGCATAGTTTAATTATACATAAACATTGTTTTAGCAAGAACAAGACGAGCAAGAAGGTTTGATATTTTTTTATTTACTGCTTCCAGATGAAGGCAGAATTAAGAAGATAACTCTAGAATGGGACCACCTAGGGAACAATAAAATATATATATATAATACTGATTCAGAGAACAACACACATATAACTTTTATTTAAAAAATTATTAATGCAAACTTCTGTTCTTTCTTCTTCAGTGTTTTGCCCAAAGGAAGGTGTGTTGGAAGTTTTCTGGAACATAGGCTAGTAGAGATCATGATGTAATCTCGCATAGATCCAGAGAGATCTGCACAACTTGGATATTGGACTGGAGTACTGCATTTGTGGTGGCGCACCTAGAATAAGTGAAATAAGTATAGACTAGTGGATCAGTCAAAATTCTGTTTCATATATTATTCGGGCTTTTCCTTTTTACCTGTAATTTTTTTGGTAGATGGCTAAGTAGCACTTGCTAAAGCAATTGAATTGTTTATTCTACCATGTTGCTAGTATATTGTAGGTTACGCCGCACAGCTATGACCATATTACCAAAAAACGTGCCCTGGACAACCATGGATTTAAAAATGTCACTAATTCTCTTGAGATTTCTGTCCTTAATATCATGGTTTACCACCCACAAAGATCCTGCTGGACATGAACAGTGAAATTAAAAGGTAAGTTAGATAGGAAGGGAACCTTCTGAGTTTTCTTTTTCTAGATCAAATCTTCCCTTTTAAGATATGTTTCCATAATGAACATAGTCTATGTTATTCACCCTGTGTTTATATTTTAGAGTTATGGAAAATCAAATATCTACTAGAGATGAGCGAATTTTTCAAAAATTCGATTCAGCCGATTTGCCGAATTTTTTGAAAAGATTCGCTTTGATCCAAATTTATTTGCGGCGAATTGCGTTAAAAATTGCAATTTCCGGTTATTTCTTCTATTTTGCCGTTGCCCTGCAATACTTCTACTATGTATTCTTAGATAGAGTTTCTCTATCTAAGAATACAGGGCACTAAAGGGGATGAATGGGGACAAGTCCCCATTCATCCTGTGTAGTGCCCTGAGATCGTAATAGAACTGCCAAGGTTTCACAATGTGACGTCACGTGGGAAACTGAACTGCAGTCCTCTCCAGTTCCACTACAATGTCCAGGAATTACTGGTGATGAATGGGGACTTCTCCCCATTCATCACCTGTAGTGCTCTGTATTCTTAGATAGTGAAACAGCAGTATTCTTAGTGAAACTAGGTATTCTTAGATAGTTTCTCTATCTAAGAATACAGGGCACTTAAGGGGATGAATGAATCAATCGCTGTTGCCGTGCTGTGCTTCTACTAGATAGAGAAACTCTATCTAGGAATACATAGTGGAAGCACAGCACGGCAACTGCAATTGCTGTTTCACTATCTAAGAATACAGGGCACTTAAGGGGATGAATGAATCAATCGCTGTTGCCGTGCTGTGCTTCTACTAGATAGAGAAACTCTATCTACGAATACATAGTGGAAGCACAGCACGGCAACTGCAATTGCTGTTTCACTATCTAAGAATACAGGGCACTAAAGGTGATGAACGGGGACAAGTCCCCGTTCATCCCCTGTAGTGCCCAGAGATCGTAGTGGAATCTCTAAAGTCTTCACACGTGTAGCCGCCATATCAGGAAAAATTGCGATTCATTACCACGATTCGCGGGGAAATTGGAATTTGGACCGAGTCAAGTTTTTCCTGAAATTCGGATCGAATTCCACTTAGTCAGCTTCGATTCACTCATCTCTAGTGGTAACCATGGTGTACACCCCAAGGAAGATATTGAGCCTGATTTTATAAAGCTTTCCAAAAAAAGAGAAGATAGACTATCACGGGAGAATGGAATTCTTAAAATTTAATAACTGTCAGTTGGCAAATGGTTTTAATCCTACACCCAATACTAGTACTCCTATGATAGTCTATATTTTCCAGTCTTGGATGGCTTTAATAACTGGAGCCCATTGTGAAGAAAGAAAATTCTTTAGATTTTTAGAGTAAGTAATCTTTTATTCTATTCTTTGCATTTAAACATGCCTAGCCTTTTTCATAGCAGCCAAGGCCACTTTGTCAAGTCTAATTTTTACTGCTAGAAAAAAAACCGAGCCAAAAAAAATTCCTGTGGGCTCCCGGTAAAATCTTGAAAGTTCCCAGGTCATGTATTCTTTGTTTTCACAGTTGTACTGACAAAAAGTGTAATATTGTTCTATTTTAATCACTGTTCCATTGTATGTATTTTTCTCCTTTTCTGAATATATTTTTTTCAGATAGGTGACTTTGAGGAACTGTTTTTCTGCTGATCTAAAAGACTAAGAATGTTTTTTGTTGTTATTTTTTTTTTTCGAAGGATTATGAATTCATTTTCTAGGTGAGACTCCTGAATATATTCATGAAGTCAGTTTGCACAAATGGTAGAGAAGATCCATGAATCTCCTTCTGTCAAAAATTTGCAATCAAATAGAAACAGTATTAAAGCTCTATCAAATACTGTAGCTCTGGTCTAGGTTTTCAGGTAGCCTTTATCATTTTCACATCCCA
Organism: Pyxicephalus adspersus; assembly: GCF_032062135.1. Lineage (NCBI taxonomy): Eukaryota > Metazoa > Chordata > Amphibia > Anura > Pyxicephalidae > Pyxicephalus > Pyxicephalus adspersus. Next base: position 46,710,641 of record NC_092866.1, on the reverse strand, counting down.
GTTCTTAGTAATAAAACCTTAGAATACATGAGAAAATAATACAACAGAGTAAGTTATAAAAAAAAATGTTATGTAATGTATTCTATTCACCACCTGATGTTTTTTCTCTTCAGTGTCACCTATTTGTACACCAAAGATTGTGCAATTATATGTAAATGTTAAAACCCAATCTCCATTCGGTGCTTGTGTTAGGTGTATTTTGTCCATGTAGTCTCCCTATTGACTAGCAAAGCAGCCCAACATAAAAAGCAATCAATATTAAAGTATAGGAGAATTAAAAGTGTCTCAGTCCAACCACTCAGAAAATAAGTATATTTCACCGACTATATTCCAGAAAATTGCTGTGTATGTGGCCATCATTAGAGTTGGATATTTGGCTGTCATAGCATGATTTATGAGAAAGGATCAATTCATAAAAAAAATGTCACTGGAAAAGGCCTGTAATTCTCCAATATAGCCAAAAAAAACATTAGAAGCCTATGTAAAAAAATATTTATTGCACTACAGTGAAAGGTTCTTGACTGAAAGATTGAGTAGACTAGTCTTATTTTTTGTAAGGTGTCAAGAGTAATCATAATAGGTTTATAGACCTTCACATATATTATGCTACAAGGTATTCAGAAGGTTACCCATACTTTAATATATCATAGGATTCTATGAGAATCAGTTATTTCCATGCATTCTGACATTATGCTAATGTATTTTATTATTTTCTGATAAAGCACACCTCGTTGGAACTCTTTTTATCTAGAACTAAATTACTCACACCACTAACAGGCTGGGTTATTCCATCATCTTAATAGGCATATAGTGTTATCAATCTAGTTAAGCTATCACTAACTGGATACTGTTAGATAATTGTGGTACCTGAAGCAAAGAAGCAACTAAGCTAAGCTGGGTATTCGTTCTCTAACTTCTTTTGATTATAAATTTCAATATGTGTTTTCTGTAATGAATACTATATATTCCCATGTTTCCAATTTAATATGCTTTTTACACATATAAATTATGTTTATATTTTTTGGATTGCATCGGTTTTTTTATGTTCATGCTGCCATGTTTGAACCCTTAACATGAAAAGTAGATAATGGTTTGTACAGAGGTCACAATATTTGAAAGAGGTTAAATTCTAGATTGTGCTAGATCATAGTGGATTCTAATTCTTCATTGGGAGTGATGGTTGGCTACATTCTGTAGCAGGGAAGGGACCCAGCCTTAGCAAGGTAGGAGCCAATTACTACTCCGGTACATTTGTGTCTTTGACCTATGCTAACTGTTGGAGAATCTTTAAGGGAGGCATTTCAAACAAGATAAATGTCTGGAGAAGAGGAGTGGAGGGGGACCCTTGCCATTGAAGGATAGGTTCTAGAGGATACAGGGCAGGTTGTCCCTAAGACTCCAGGGCTTGCCTATGCCGTGTTTATTTCAATGGACTGCTGAAAAGGTTGAGACTGATGTGATAGCTTCACTGGGAGAAGCCAATGCTAAACAGATCCACAGAAAGGTACTTTATGAATAGAATCCATCTATGTCTAATTTGGGACTGTCACTGCAATGGGGAGACCACGCTACCCTCATCTTATCTCTTTCACATTGAATGATGGTAATTCCCCACTAGACCAAAGATATGTGATCCTTTAAGGTAATTTATGCCATATTAGGGGCAAGACCCCATAGAATTCAGCCACTCCTGTGGCACAAATTTTCACAGTTTAATATGTCGTCATTAAAGAATGTTTGCCAAATGTATCTTTAAAATAAATTCTGTATTTATGCTTTGCAGGAATATTTATAAAATCAAACTATTATTTTATGTTTTACAAAATAAGTACATGAGTTTTCATAGTCCCTGATATTTGACTGGATATGAATATGACTGTGTTGCCAAGGCAGTGGTCAACAATATTATAATTGCCATCTCACCCTATATCTGCACCCTACCAATAATGGATAGGTGCATAATCCTGCATGTTCAACACACATTTCCTTAGTTAATCAACCCAATGTTTCCGTAATGGATACTTTTGGTTTTATCTGGCACTTTCTACCTACTAGATTTTTGTGGTTGAAGGTGAAGAAATTAAAAGTGCATTCTCATTTATAGAATAAATGTACTGATGATAAATGTACTGAAGTAAGCATAGGCATAAAATGGCCTATAACATCTTTAACACATTAGGTACATTAAGTAGCTGTAACCTTCACCTGTGTACTGTAATTCATTATGCTGCGACAGTGCCATTTAGAATAACCATCCCATTCTGATGCTAGGTCTTTAGATTGGATGAATATTCTAATGGTACCACAGCAGTTTGCAACTTGAGCAAACGCCCCTTGTCACCTTCCCCTCCATGCTCCCAGGCAATTATGGATTACATGGAAGTGTGAGGCTGGAACCAACCTCTTATCTCATGTCTTCCCTAGAAGGTGGGTGCCACTTTTGACAAGCAGTTGCAATGTCCCTGCATCAATAGATATCATAGTAATTCTACTGATAAATATACCTAAGCCCTCAGAAATATTATGAAAATATACTAGATATTTCTCTTTTTTGCAAGTCGTTAAAAAAATTTTAACTGATGTACCCCTCACTGCCAATGGAAAATCAAGATTTCTTTATCTGAAATCTGAATCTGAGTACACTGAAATTGTTCAGGTTAATAACTTGGAAAGCATTGATTAGTTTATCTTAATCTAACACTTTCATTTTATCAATTACAAAAAAATCAATGAAATGAAATGAAGATTAAGCAGGCATTATAACATAGTGGTAACTACTTTAATAATACTTAAAGCTATTTATGAAAATATGAGGACATTAAGCTTGTAAATGGAATTTATTGATATGATTACATTATTGTATTCAACGAATCCTTACAAGGTTGCCAACCTAAAATGTATTGTTATTACTAATAAATGCCTCAAGATACTTCTGGCAGTGAAAAAATGTAATGAATGTATCACCATAACAACATTATATGGCCTACAACTGCTGGTAATGTTTTCTCAAGAATTACATGTTAGGAATAACAGTATATTATACAATAACATGACCTATTGTGTGTGATATAAGATATTGCTATGGCAGTACGGAATTACACTGTGTGGCAATCAGAGATCCCTCCAGTTTTGGAGAGCTTACCGCTAGAGGTGTTCAAAACCCTAAAATTGTAACTGAATTGAATTGTAACTAAATTCCAGAATTTAAATTAGTATTGTTTTAATGAGCCGTACTAAACCAGCCAATGACAGCTATTGTAATGTCAGATTGGGTTGTTGGAAGGTTTAAAATTCTGAGTTCTGGTCCCAGGTCAGAATAACACATTGTACAGAAATCTTGGCAAAAACCCATCCATCTCACCCAGCCATCATTGAGTGCATGAAGGTAGGCTGCATAGAGAATACAGGAGGGAATTGCTCATTTCAAAGTATAAAATATTGTACACTGTATCTAGTTTTATGTGCTATATGTGACTACAGAAATAATATACATTCAACCAACATGCTCACAAATGTAGAGGTTCCTCTACTGAATGAACCGTAGAAATAAGTGGGCATGCTTAGCTTGTACAAAACTTTTTTTCTAATATACTGAATGTAAGGCTCTGGTCCAGCACCGGAACCTACCAGGCATCAATACCCCAATCTGATTCCACTCTTCACCCATAATAACCCACTGAGAGTTTGGTTGTGCAGTTCCAGCACCCAGGACTTTAGTGTGCAAAGGGTGACACCTTGGGAGAACTGACAGAGGACCAGGAACCTACCAATCAGGAATGGTAGTAAGACATATCCCGCAAAGACAAGTCCAGAAACAGAGGCACGTGTCATTCACAGGTATCAATCCACGCAGCAAGGTACCCAGGGGTTAAGAAAGTAAAGTCTGGGCCACATGCAAAGATTGGTCCAGGAAGCAATAATCTCAGGTCCAGAAAACAGGCAGAGTTGGCAACAGATAATCAAATAGAGAACACCACCAGCAGATTAGACTAGCTAAACAGTACAACAGGCAACTGGTGCCTGGAGCTGGGAGGATCCACTTTCATTGGTGAAGCTGGGTGATACAGCAAACCTGGAATGGATTTCTTAAAAGTCATTTGCTTTTTGTTAACAAATGTTTTCAATCCTGGACCAGATCCATTCCAGGTTTGCTGGATCACTCTGCTTCACTGATGAAAGTGTATCCTCTCCAGCCTTGGAAAGCTTTAACAAATCAGGCCCACAGTCTCAGAGCAGGGGATGCCAAGAGACCATTCACAGGTAAAGGAAAACTAGAGATTCTGCATGCTGACACTGACAGCTACTGATTGCTTGATTTCCTTTTCTGCAGTAAGCAATGCTTTTAGAGATAATAGATAGAGACGTACTGTAATTTGGTGGTATACATCATGGGATCACCAGTCAAATGATCATCTCCTAACACTGAAACTATACGAAACCTCCAGTTGCTTTCACACACAGTATTAAATCTTCCAATTCCATGATATGACTATGATAGATTTGTTTCCCAGGGTCTACTTAAACCATTTCAATTTTTTAAAAATCTTCCAGTTCAGCAAAGAGTAGGCAGAGCACCTGATGGTGGGAGAACACTGACATTGGTATAAAGACTGAATATTTGCTGCCTGACAACTGCTGTTTACTGCCTTTAGCTTTGAATATGGCACACATTCTCTGTATTATCTTTTCTCTATAAGCCTTTGCAATGTCACTTGTAAAAAAACATTCTCAGAACATTCTTCTCCAGAACATCCCAAAGATTCTCAATGGACATAAGATCTGGACTCTGTGGTGGCTCTCTGAACCCCTCTTTCACAATTGGACTCGGAGAATCCTGGCATTGTCATCCTTGAATCTTCCTGTGTCCTCAGGGAAGAAAAAACCTGGTCATTCAGTATATTCAGGTGGTCAGATAACCTAATTTTTTGGCCACGTTGCTAAACCTAGCCCTGACCAACTGAAGCAACCTCATATCATAATACTCTACATAATCTTGGGGACTTGTTTTGGCGTGACAGTGTGGTATAAGGACCTAATCAAGTACAGAAAAGATTGGTAAGGTATGTTCTTGATATTTGTAAAGCCTGAGATTTGTTTGGAAAACCTCTTTTACCAATCAGTTGCTGCCGATTTAGGGAGTCCAAATTATAATTGTGTGCCAAGGTATTCCAATTTTATGGATCTGTTTCTATGTCACTGTTTCAGTCATTGCTAATAAATGTTCTTACATGGCTGAAGAGCTTGGCATTCAAGAATCCTCCAGCTACTGTAGTGGATAATCAATCTTTAAAAGGAGCAATGCATGTCCTGAACTACAGTCTTCTTGTCTTTTGATCTTCTTTTATGGGAAACATGATTACTATTAAAATATGCCTTAAGGTGGATTCATTGATAGATGTCCTTTATGGTATTTCAACTGAATCTTGCATGTAACACATATATATTTCCAAGAAAATCTATGTTGACATTGTTAATGTCATATACGATGACACTAAGCAAGATTGACAGACAGATACCAAATATGCAAGTATGCACATTATACCTGTAGAAGTTTCATGTTTTTTTCATTGGCATTTTCTCTTTGATGTGTCTTTTAATTAAAATTTCAATAGCTCCATGCATTTGAAGTTTGAACACTTACCTCACCAGTTGGTGGCAAGTTGCAACTCACTCCAACTTCTTCATTTTCGAATGTCTGCATCCCCTATGTTATGCTGCGGATACATCCACCAAGGCTTTCATCACTACTGGACTAGGCAGTAACTTGGAAGCTGGAGCAGAATGAACCACAACTTTAGAGTACTCAAGTGTCATCTGTCACTTACACAATTGCCAAATGCTGAGGACTTTGCTGGCGGATAAAACATTGGAATGCAGAATAGGTAAGTATTTTTAGTCCCTATTGCCCAATATAATTGTTTAAATTTTTGGGGAGGGTGTGTGGTTTGGCTAAGTATTTTCAGTTTTTCAGTAGGGAGTAAGCAACAACACAATTAAGGCTAAGTCTACATGGACTGTTTCCCAGCATCTAACAAAAGTTTTATGGACTTTTTTAAGTATTTGAAATTGGTGTAGACATAGCCTTAAGGTGTAAAAATTTGTACAAAAAGGAACAGGTCAGCAGGCAAAGCTGAAAACAAAGGTATAAGCAAACAACCCTAAACTATTACCCTACCCTGAACATATAACAAAACTGTATGCCATTGTTACTTTTAGTTAGATACATTTTTGATCATCTCATCAATATTCATAACCACATTATTCTTCATCCACATGTATCTTCATCCTGCACCCTAAACCATTTCCTATTACAACTTTCTATGTAACTAGGCTTAGATGGCCTGGACACACCAGTTGATATGCATATTATTGGAGGGAGCTATGACTGAAAAAGTGGTAAATAATTTTCATATTAGCTATAACCAGCATTAAAATGGCAAGAGAATTCCTAAATAAATTGACCAAGTGTGCCTTTGCTTCCTATACATGTACACAATTTCATTCCCTCCCTCCCTAATCCACCCTTTCATTCTCTCACTTTCACACTTTCTGTCTCATTTTCATTCGAATTTATTTTTTCATTCTCTAAAATATCCACAGTGCACAAAATCATGATATTAATAGTGGAAAGTTAATTCATCTCTGACAACAGCCTATCAGATTTAACCCTGCAGTGGTAAATGACAGATGGGGAATAAATGTTTATTCCTGATTGCTATGGGGGAATAAAGACAACCTCAGACACTTTGATAAATAAGGTTCAATTTGCCTACTTTCTGCATGCATTGTTATTTTACAAGTATCTAGCAAAATAGATTTTGGAAAGGCTCATAGATCTAATACATTTCAATGAACTACAGGGAGGGTAATGCATAATTCATTCTCTGTGTATTAGGACTGCAGTGCTATCTCTCATCCCTGTCCCGAACAGGAAGGGCAGTCATCTGATGTCTTAGAGTTTTATGTAAACTGCATATTTGGATTTCAATTTTTAAACTTGGCACAAAGTTATCACAAGTTAATAATTTGGAGATTTAAACAAACCAAAGAATGCTGTGAAGTGAGCAGTAACTGGAAACGAAAAAAGGTGACATCTGTTTGGATACTGTGGGATCCTGCTCATCATTGTTGTTTTTGCCCTCAATATGATGCATTTGTACAATATTTGATTTACAAAGAGAAACCTCTTTTAAAGGCTTTTACATATTTTTGCATTGTATTTCAGTACCTGCCTCGCTTGTATAGGCATCCATAAGTTCTGGGGCTGCCATTTACGTTAGCAGCTCCAATAGATTCAGCTCTGTCGCACACTATATTAGCCTCTATCAAACCCTTTAAATCATTTTCAGGTCTTGGAGAACTTCTGCTAAAAACCATTTATAGGGGGGCAGTGGGGAAAAGGTTTTTTTCAATTTAATTAATTTAAATTTAATTTAATGAATTAATTTTTTTAATTTATGGCCAAGGGGAAGAATGTAAGGATTTCCCCATAGAGAGGAGGCTGGAATACCGTCTTTTTAGGAAACTTAAAACATTATTAGAGTCATGCAGCTGGCTCCATCAAGTGGCATTGGCTCCAGAACTATCCAGGCTTCGTCAAATAAAAGATCAGTCAGGCACGATTTACGCAACTTCTGGAGGAACTCATGGTGCAGTCTTGGTTGACAATGGCTGTTATCTATCCCCTCAACAGCAAAAAAAAAATATGTATGGAGTTAAAGGGAGGAGCAGAGAAACTGGACCAGCACAGAGAGAAATATTCCACTCTCAGATGAGGAAAGGACAATTAAATGCAAAGAGTGAGGGGGCTTGGCTAAGGAATGGACTCCTGCTGGAATAGTCAAAGTTCAAAAGCTCAAGTTAAAATACTCCAAGTAAGTGTTTGTAATACTTTTTTTTTCTTCAATTTCAACTAATACTTAGTAAGGAGAGCCAAGGTGTGTGTGGAATTTTGAAATTCTTTTCATCATTTGTTCTAATGTTAAATTAAAAATGAATGAATGAATGAAAATATGGATCAACATTTAAGTTGAAATAGAACTTTAGTTGCACAATTAAAAACTGCGAACAGGCAGGATTTTAATTGCAGAAGGGACAGGTGATGTTTCTTCTGTGATAAAACATACAAACCTGCCTGTTCACTATCTTTTTACTTCAAGTACACTGAGCTGTGCATGCAGTGTAGGGTGCTTGAATAAGCTGGGACACATTAAGCCAATCAAAATGGCCAAAAGTTGGGACCCGAAAAGAAGACCTAGTGAAGATGATGAAACCTACGACAGAACATGGACAGGTGATAGTAATTCTGCTTTTATTGCAAAGCAACTGAGCATGGTACTGTCACTAAAATTGTTTGAGGGGGCTTAGGAATTGAGGTGGGAAAAGTCAAAAGTTAAAAAAATGTATGTAGTTCTTCTGTTATAATTTTTTTTTTTAATTATATTTTTAAATTTGATTTACGAAGGTATATCAATTTAGAAAGAATACAATGTTCAGGAGCTTTGCAAAAGTCAGCAAGCAGCTTTAAAACTACTGTTTTCATACTATACTTACCTTTTACTACAACCTCTTTTACTACAGTCTACGTTACTTTTCACTTTTTTTCATCTCTAATACACAGAGTATTCTCACAATATGGCAGACATACTACTCAATAGGAATCGCTATCCATCCACTCCTCAATCTCTAGTATTTCTTTGTCTACCCAGTCTTTTTCTGGAATCAGAATCTAGATTTTTCTAGATTCAGAGCATTTGGCTATCTTCAAATGTGCTTGGGAGTTGCTTCCTCCAGGCAAAGAATCATGCCATGATTGTATTTTAGGTACATGCATGGCCTAAGTACACAATTAAAGAAAACAATCCTATAGACTGGTAGCAACATGTTATTATTATTAATATTATTATTATTATTATTATTATTATTAATAAACAGGATTTATATAGCACAAACAGATTATGTTATATATATTATTTATAATGTTATATATATATAATATATTATGCAGTGCTGTACAATAAATAAGGATTGCAAATGACAGACAAATGCAGACAGTGACAAAGGAGGAGGAGAGGACTCTGCCCAGAAAATCCTACAATCTAGTAAGGATTCACAGTTTCTATTATATTTAACAAAGCACTTGGCACTTCGTATGTAGCAGATTTTAGTCCTTCTTTAAAGCTAAACTCAAAGCACAACTTTTTAGAGTAAAAAGCATATCCAAAGAAATAAGACCAAATCTATTGTTGTTTCCATTTCACAAGGGTTAGGTTCTACCACACCTAAAACAATCATTCCTTACATAACAAGTAAAGAGGTACCTTTTTTTGCATTTTGGTACCCCCACACACTACAATGTAAATTGTTCAATAATGGCAATGATTCATGACGAGGGTAGCTCGGACTTTCTAGCCCATCCTTCACCACCACCATCAGAACCTCCGCCTCCCACCGACCCCTCCCTGCTAACCAACCACTCCACCACCATTAAATACCCAGACATCAATCTTGGATCTTATTTTGGCTGGCAAGCAACCGTTTATTTAAACACCATTACATAAATTAACCATTCAAGTAATTAACAAATATCCAATAATTAATAAATAACAAATAAAAAAAAATACATTTACAATTTTGATATGCAAGCATACTTTAACATAACATAACACTCCATTATTATTATTACTTAACCAGAATTATATAACGCAAACATATTACATTGAATATAACCTATTTAACCAACAACCTAATTCCTCCCCGTTACTAACACCTAATCATAACAACAATATCACTCCAGGCAGTGTTGAATTCCATCCTGCCAGTCCGTCTTCCTCCGTTCCCGGCCTCAGAAATGGCCCACCGACGCATTCACCATACTCTGAGCTGTGTTGAACCCTTCCATTAAGCAGGTGCTTGTCCACAAATTGGTCCTGGCCACCGTAACCGGCCAGACCGCAACACCATGACACTCCTGTCGCCACCTCAAACCAGCTTAACCGCACAAATTATGCCCCACTTGGAACATTAGAAAAATCACTCACCCTGGCATGGAGTCCTACCATGCCAAAGGGCCACTCACCCGCCACAAATGTGCCAACGCAACATGTAGCACTATGATACCCCCATTCCTGGCCACCAAAATGGCCCCACCACCGTATTCACCTCACTCCGGGCAGTGTTGAACTATGCCCCCGAACGGGGCACCGGTCCAGCTAGTCCTGGCCACCGTATCCAACCAGACCCTAACACACCTGGGCACCCACTCCACTGTAATCCAAGTACTTCAATCCAATCTACTGCCACCTCCGCTCCAGGTGAGCATGCTGTCTATTGGACCGCCATCCACCTCTCGCCACACCCAACGAGTTAGTGCCCAAGTCACAACCCGATGGAAGCCGAACCAACTACAACACCCCAACTTGAAATTTAAACAAAATCATTCCTTCCCAGTCCAAAGGCAAATTTTGCCACACATGCCCAGTAACCACCAGCTGCCTCTGCTAACTGACTCACCATACCCCACCAACTCCAGAATCATCTGCCACCGAGATCCACAACCCATGAATAACATCCACACCCAGTTTACCACCCGATACCAGCCACAGTACTGACCCCAGGGGGTAATAAAGCATACCACCCCATTGAACAGCCACGAGGGAGCAACAAAGAATACCATCCCAAAATACTGACATCAGGGAGTAATACTGTATACCATTCAACAATATTGACACCAGGGAGTAATAAAGTATAGCATACCCCCAGCACTGACACCGGAGATAAATCGAGAATGCCATCCCCCCGTACTGACCCAGGGAGCAATATAGTATACCATCCAACAGCACCAACGCCCAGGGGAACTAAAGTAGAGCACCCCAGTACTTACCTCAAAAGTAATAGCGTATACCACCCCAGGCAATGCCATTGGGGAGATATATTGCAAACCAGGGAGTAATAGCATATAAACTCCCACCATACTGACACCCGAGAGAATTAGACCATACCACCCCTCCTGTACGGACACCATCAAGTAATATAGTATACCATCCAACCCCTAATGATAGGGAGGACCCAACTTAGCCAACCCAAAGTACTGACACCAAGAAGTAATAGAATTTACCCTCCAACACCACTGAGACTGGAAAGTAATAGAACATACCATCTAACACTACTGACATAGGGACTTTCAGAATATACCATCCCACTGTACCAACACAAGGGAGTACCGGAGCATAGCCGTCCACAAAACCAACCCCCAAGGATTAATTGAGTATACTATCCCACAGTACTGACACTACTTAGAGAAAATATTATATATCATCCCACAGCCTTGACACCAGGGAGTAATAGAGTATACCATTCCACAGCACTGACACCAGGGAGTAATAGAGTATACCATCTCACTGTACTGACACTAGGGAGTTAAAGAGTACACCACCCTACTGTACTAACACCAGGGTGTAATTATAAATACCATCTCACAGCATTGGCACCAGTGAGCAAAAAAGCATACCCTCCCCCAGTACTGACCCTGGTAGAAACAATGCATACCATCCCACAGTACTGACCCCAGAAAGTGATAGCAAATACCATCCCGCCCTACTGACACCTGGGAGAAATAGAGTATACCATCTCGCAGCACTGACACCAAGGAACAATAGCAAATACCATCAACAGCACTGACACCCAGGAGAATTACAGCATACCTTCCCCCAGTACTGACCCAGGGGGAAACAATGCATACCATTCCACAGTACTGACACCAGGCAGTAAAAGCAATATCATCCTGTGGTACTGACACCAGGGGGTATTAATAAATACCATCCCACTGCACCGACAGCTAGGAGAAATAATGCATACCATCCAACAGTACTGACACCAGGGAGTAATATAGTATACCATTCCACGGTATTGACACCCAGGAGTAATAGCAAATACCATCCCACTGTACTGACACCAGAGAGTAACAGTATTTACCGTCCTCAGTACTTACACCAGGGAGAAATATAGCACATCATCCCCCAGTACTGACACCAAGGCCTTGTCTTGATCCCAATTTGCCTTTTAAGCACCATTCCCCTTTTTACCAGTTTTTACCTCCTCCATCACTACCTTACTTGAAAAAATAAAAACTACGAGCCCATGTGCCCCACTGCACCTGAGCCCTCCTTCCTGAACCTAAACCCTCTTCCAAGTTAACAACCTCTATCCTTCACACGGTCAGCTATCTACCTGCCTGCTGC
>NC_092866.1:46667523-46698175 GCF_032062135.1 Pyxicephalus adspersus | reverse complement strand
AACCTCCTAAAAACCTGCACTCCCCACCACACCTGCCCCCCCCTCAAAGGGACCCCCCACCCACCAGCTTGCCCTGCCTGACACTAACCAAATCCCCCCTTTTCCCATGTTGTTCAAACCGCTATATTTCCCCTAACATGATCCCCATACACCATCCCCCCACCCCTCCCCCCAGGCCACCAAACACTTACCTGGCAGCCCCATTCTTCTGGGGCTTGCCAGCTGGTCCCTGGGACCCTGCACCGCTTCTGGTGCCTGGCTCAGCATAATGAAAGGTAGCTCCCCTACCTAAAGGGGAGCTCCGAGTACTGGGGACCCGGCAGCGTCACCTGTGACATCACTTCCGGTCATGGGGATACTGCACGCAATGTCCCAGTAGACAAATGTCCCCGTAGAAGAAAGATAGGTGAGGCCCTGTCAGCCACAGCCCCCGTGTGCAATGCAGCCAGCCAGAGTGGGCTCACAATATGAAGGGACACCTGCTTCAAGAGATGCCCCAGGCCTGCAGGCCTCTCTCCCAGGGGATTAGGGGCTGTCCACCCTGACAGCTGCCCCTACCCCAAAGCTCAGTAACAGACAGGGGATTCCTCCCCAGACTGCTCCCTGCCTGAGACTACCTTAACCCAGCTGCTTGCTAGAAGGGGCCCTTAAGGGGGTCCCAGGTATTCCCTGAGTCCCCTGAAAAAAAGGGGGGGAGATCAGGCTCCCCAGGCACATCGAAGGCCTGTGCCTCTGAGGCTTCAACCCTGCTAACTCAACTGAGGGGGGAGATTCACAAAATCCACCTCCCCCACACCCAGCTACTCTGGCATGCAGCCAGGCTTCACCCGATGAAGACTCTGCTTCCTAAGCTGGGCTAAGAGGCCCTGAAATTCCCTCTTTCTGTGTCTTAACAGAAACTTTTTCTTCCAAAAGAGGGCCTCTCACTTCCTTTCAGCCCCTTTTAACTCATCCCATTCCTAATCATCCGCTCCTACCCCACGCTCCAAACTAGCACAGCTCCCTCTAGCCTGGGCTAGCCCCCCTCCCATTATGTAGGGCCTGTGTCTAAATTCTTATGACTACGGGGCTCTCTAAAATGGCAAAATGATCAATAAAAAGCATTGTGATTTTGATTTTGGTTTTTACCTGCTTTTATAGTACTTTGTCAATGTGCATTGTTTTGTGTTTTAATACTTACACATATTGTATAAATGAGTGCAATACTCAAAGGGACCTCTTGGACCTCAAATATCTTTCTTTCATTGGACATTTCAGTTTTTCTCTGTGTTTATGCTTCTTGAAATTTTTAATGCAAATGATGCTTGTGTATTTTATCTTGGATAAAATACATTTTCTGCAAATGCTAATAAAATATAATTACATTTTTGTGTAGGCTTATGTCACTGATATTGAGTAAAACAATTAAATCTGACTAGTGAAACTATATCCCAGCAAATCCAGCAAAGTGATACCTGGCTTATATATTGCATATTGTTCTAGCAGTTCTTATATGAATCATCTTGTTTCAATTAACATTTCTGGTATGAGAACATTGTAAGATTAAAATAAAATGACATAGCTTGATACTGGGAAAAAAAGGGGCCAGTAATTAAAGCTTTTCAACTTGACAGTTGCTCATTTGGAGGCATATACTGCTGTTCCTTACAAGCCCTGTCACCTTTTCAAAGAATGTTAAGTGACTAATTCCCTCCTATTGCCTTCATTGTATAAGAAATTAATTGGGTCCCTGAAGTGAATTTTTTCATGGAGATTGTTTGCTGTATTGATCCAAAATCTTACAGAATTCTACAAGGTAGATTTAAAAACACAGAACTTAGAAGGAGGTATCCACAACCCAAAAATCTAATTGAAAATGTTTTATCCCAAATGAAGATGCATGTTTAAAAAATAGAACTTCTTTCTTCTGTCCTCAGTGCTTCCCGTAGGAGCGGCTGACTTTCTGCAGGTTCTTTCTTCTGGTGGGATAGAAGGCTATCCATTTCTTAAGTATATGGATTTAGTTGAATAAATCACAAGCAGCAAGAAAGGGTTGGAAAGCAGAAAGACTGACAATTAATGATTTAAATTGAATAACGGTCACACAGGAGAAGGCCTCTTACTAGCCTATAATTTAAGACGGGCATCATTCCCAGTGTTGATCCATCTTCGTGGATATACCTTCGATCAGGGCACAATGATCCTTTCAATTGAAGAAAAGTAAAGTAAAAAGTAACAGCCCTGTATTCAGGGGTGTAGTGGGGCAGGCTTGGGTGGGAACGTAGTGCCCTTACTTTTTTTCGGGAATGGGCACAAGTGCCCACTGTTGTTTGGCTTAGAATTCTTTGGTGGTCCGCGGCTTATCCCAGTACGCCCCCCCTTGCGGGGTCAGGAGAAGGACCCCGCGGGGGGGGGGGTCGCTGCGGTCAGAGCCACGGACCGCCTCTCCCGTATGGAAATTCCTGGCTCAAGGCAGTGGGTGAGTTGTCTCTCTGAACACAACCTGCCCACACTCCAGTCTCAGGCTTCGACCTGCGATGGGAGAGTAGGTAAGTTCTGGTATCATGATGTCACTCTGGGGGGGGAGTTTCTTCCCCTTTGAGTGACACATATTCATCAGTGTAGTGGGGCGGGCATGTTTACATTTGCCGTGCCCCCTTGTTTTTTTTACAACTACAATCCTACCTGTATCCCAGAGCAATTATTGGTTCCTGAACTTTCATAGGGTCATCTAGTGGGTTCCTTTTTCCCCAACAGACAACTAAATTTATCTTTGCCCCCCCCTGACAATCATAGGTCCCCCTGGACTGTCAAGCCCCAAAGAAGTACCATTCACTGTTTCTATTTCTTTAACACATTGAGCTATAAATGTACAAGATTTTAACAAACATGGATCTACCAGTTTAAACCTTTGTGATCCTGTAAGCATTATCATACCAAAATTTTACCTTTAAAAAAATCAAAATCTTTGTGCTTGGTTCTACCAACATATAATTTACACCACAATGAAAAATATATAAATCAAATAGCCACTCAGACAAGACACCATGTCAATGCTGTACAGAATATAATTGAACTGCATTTTGATGCTGCTAGAAAACTACCATCTGTTACTGAAGAGCTGACAACATTTTGTGTGGTTGTTGATATCTGACAGACACAATTCAGGTTAATGTCTAGTTACATATTATATATGTATTCATCACAACTGAAGAAGTGAATGTCTGCTTTAAGGATTATTTTGCCCTATGTGTTTGAATGCAGAAACAGAATGAGGTTCAGCGATTGACGATAACCTGGTTTACAAAGGTAATCTTTGCTTTATGCACATACATCAATTGCAATCTTGTTATTAAAAACTACAAACAAATATATAACTGCTCCCGGTTATACTGAGCCATGAGTTTTGCACCTTTTAAGGAGACATACTCGATGTAAGCTTTATTTGTGGACAACGGATAGTGCAAAATAAAACTATTTTAAAACATGCTATTATTGAAGAGTATAGGGTCTCATTGGACATAAAGGAATTTTTTCTTCTTTCAGCTGTCACATCACATGCATTCTCCAATGACCAGGGCATACATGTTTAATGGTTTGTACTGACCTGCATTTTTATTCCTTCCTCTACTCCATTTGTCCAAAAAAGTTTCACACCCTTATTTTTATTGGACCACCTGTAGCTTTAACTATGGCACACATTTGCTGTGGTATCTTTTCAGTAAGGGTATGTAATGTCACAACATATTTTTTCTGAATTGAATAGTTTTTTGATGATGGGAGAGTGGGACCACTGTGTAAAGTCTCATCCAGCACATCCCCAAGATTCTCAAAGAAGTTAAGGTCTGGTGGTGGCCAGTCTGTGTGAAAATGATGTCTAGTGATCCTCTTCACAATTTGAGCCTGATGAATCCTGGCATTGTCATCTTGGAATATGCCTATGCCAAGGAAGAAAAAAAATCTACTGATGGAAAACCTGATGTAATGCCTTGGGTGAAATACTAATGCTTAGCCAAAAGAGATTTCCCAATCAATTACCATAGTCTTCACATATAGACAAACCCCTGCTCAGCCTCAGGAGACTAGTTGTGCCGTCCCAGAACTAGGTTGTCCCCAGGACTTAGGTATGACAAGAATAGCCTCAGGGGCTAAAAGGATTGGCAAATAACCAGTAACCCTGCTTAGCAGAAGTCCACATCATTAGGCAAATGCAGGTCAGGAATCATGTTGAAGCGGCAAACAGGTGGAGGGTTAGACGAGCAGGGGTTGGCAACAAGGGTGTAGTCGTAAAAAAGAAGAGGGGGCATGGCACATGTAAATGTGCCAGCACCACTACACCCTTGCCTATGTGTCACTCAAAGGGGAAGAAAATTCTCCAGAGTGACATCATGATACCAGAACCCGTACACTCTCCCACCGCAGGTCTGAGTCTGCAATGGGAGAGTGAGCAGGTTGTGCTCAGAGAGACAACCCGCCCACCGCCCTGATCCTACAACTCAAAAGGAAACATCCCAGACTCCCAGAGAACCACCAAAGAATTCTTTGCAAAATAAAAGTGGACACGCGTGCCCATTTCTGAAAAAAGTGAGGGTGTTGCGTTCGCACCCCTGCCCGCCCTTACTACACTCTTGGTTGGCAACAAGTATCAAACAATAATGCACCCGCGGTAGGACAGGAAATGAACACTATTACAAGCAATGGTAAGAGCCTAAATAAATAGTAGGATGTGATTAACAGGCTGAGTGGGATTGCAGAATGAATGTTATATCTATCAGCAGGTGAGGTTTGCTGATTTCATGACGTTGCTGAACCTAGATCTGACTAATTGAAGTAACCCCAGATCATAGTACTGCCCCCTCAGGCTTGGGGGCTTTTTTGGCCAGGCAGTGTTCGTTACTCAAGGTTAATATTAAGATTATTAAAAAAAAATCCTTCTGCCTTATAAGCAGATCAACAACTCCAAAAGTGTAATAAGAAACACAATTAATAAATCAAACTCAAAAGGTCATAGATCTGATTTTATGATTCATTGTGATTTTACCTAATCTCTTGTAACATTCTGAAAAATATTCCATCTAATGAACATCAGGCAGTGGTGGTCCAATAAAGCTCACTGTAATTCTTAGTGCTATAAATGAATCCTGATTACCACTCTGTTGTCTGTTAAAATTCGAGGTACGGGTATTGCTGAACTCTATAATTTCCTTTTCTTTTCCTTGTAAAAGGAGAGTATCATTGTGTACTCAGCTTTGTAACAGTCTATTTCACTGTTAAATGACTCTTCATGTGGGAACAATATCCATTTTTCTTTTTAACCCTATCATGTTCATCCTCAGACACACTGTACAAAATACATATCAATATACAGTATTAGTCACATTGTGTACAACTTGTCATTGTACAAGTAAGACATACATCATCATAAATGTCAAAAATCTTCAAGACCTCTAGGTCCTAATTTACTCAACCTCTCCCTGTGTTGACAAAAATGTAATCTTCATTACTGTCAGATACACTCATCAGTGTGTATTAGATGTCAGATTTTCTACATCACAATAATGAGTTTCCCATTAAAATGTCCAATTATTGAATTTAAATAGCTGTTTGCTGTACAATTTCAAAAGGGGTTTAATTAAATATGCCTTTTCCTTAGATGGATTTCAAATAAGAGAGGAGAGTTTATAGGAATTAACCTAGCAAACCATTATTGGGCTTTGTACAACAGCTTTGCATATTCTGTTAAAAGCAATTAATTTAAAGTGCAACAGTCACTTAATGTTATACCAAACATGTAACTCGTCTTCTGATTTATTGAATATTTTTCCCAGCTTCCTTTATGTAATTATTGATACATAAATAAAGTCTAATAAAGAATCACAGTACATTGCTACTTATTCCAATGGCATTGTACAATGGAGAAGAGGTGGATGATGTCTAGCGTCATCTAACACTATCCTTCCCAGTCTGATTGTCCCTGGTCCACCCTATTTTTATTTATTGGATCTCATTTCTCTAAATAACACATCACATGTTGGCTTTACATAATAAATGAGAAATCTTACTAGGAATGCCTATGTCTCCAGACTGATACCAACCATACAAGGCATTTTGATATCCTACATACCTATTTCCAAGAAGCAGCCTCATGTTTGCAAAAAAGGCAGAGGGCCCTAATGGTGATGTTCTCAGGAAGGCGTGAACAGTCTTTTCCAACCCCTTACACCATTCATGATCTGCCTCCATTACAGTAGCACAGATACCCCATGATGAGGTCAATAGTTCTAAAAGTAGTTATGTAATACATTTCATTTGTAGGTAGTTGAGGGGCAGGGGGAACTAGGGGAAGGCAAAATAAAGACAGATGAAGCTTCAGCTTTAACAATAAGTTTAGGAGAAAATTGTCACAGATTCCTGCAGAACCAGAGGATCTGTAGCGCTGTCTGTGTCACCCACCTCACATAACTCCGCAGCCAGCAGTAGCAGCAGCCCTGTTCTGGAATCTTGTCCGTTGATCACTTACAGGTCTCAATCATGTGATCCTCTGAGAGCTGCCCCTTTACCCCAGGGAAACCACAGTATTTCGCACAAGCACTCCATCTGCTGGCAGAAGTGTAAACTCCAACTGAGCTGCTTCTGCTCTAGCACTCCCACTACTGGGGGGTTCTCTCACTTGCTGGTCAAGTGACACATGACCTCCCCTATAAAAGGAAGTGACTGGCAACTGGAAGTTGCCTGAACAAGGAGTTACCTCTGTTTCAAGGTTCCAGCTTTATCCCGTCTGCATCTCCAGTTGCTGATTTCCTGTGTTCTGGCTTCTGCTTTGGCCCTACACTACTCCTGCTTGCCTTCTGCCCTGACCCTGACCTCCGGCTTGTTTGACCACACTTTTGTCTCACATTCCAGCACCTCGCCTGATTCCTATCTGTCAGCAGTCACCAGCCTCTGCATGCACAGGGGGCGCAACGGGGCAGTTGCTCCCAACGTAACATCCTCACCTCTAGAGGCTCTGGTGAAGACTGGGCAATTGCTTAGTCTGTACCCCGCGCACATCTTTGCCAACTGGGCTGGTGACATGGAGGGACCACTATCCTGCCCTGCGGCACCGTAATAAAAATACAAGCATCCCCATCAAATTTTAATTTGTATGTAACCTTGGCAATAACAACCAAATAAACAAACTTAAAAAAAATAAATCTTTGATTTAAAATCCTAAAATCTTTGATCCTGATGTTTTCTAATGTATCTATCCTACTGGTGGTGCTTTTAGAACTAAGAGCTACTAAATATTCTTTCTACTAATTATTCCTAAAGTTAGAAAAAAAGTTGTTTATTTGCAAGATTAATGAAGATTCTGGCCAACTATCTCCAGTTTTCTTCACATACGTGCAAGCATATATAGTGTTTTAACTGCTTTTTCAGAAAGTCCTAACAAAAGTGCCATTTTTGGTACTTTAAATGATAAAAGCTATGCTCAGTGGTTGGACTGTAAAGCATCATTTTAGCTTTCTACTTGAAGATATTTCATTACATATATTTTATTTATTTTCTTTTTTTTAAATGACTCAATGAGGAAAGAACTATAAGAACTTTTGACTTCATTTTGAAGGTCTAGTTTCCTGGGCTTCACTACATATACAATCTTTGTTTTACAACTAAATGTTTAATACATGGCAGAGGATTCCCAAAGCAATATGACTTACCTAAAAAGACAGTAAAGTAGTAATCATCTGGTTGCAGTCAGACTATTTTTGAATAAATCCCCAAATCTATTGAAGAATAAGTAATTTCTGCATACCTCTCAACCTTCTATGATATGAAACAGAGAGACCTATTCTCACAACAGGTCTGATTTATTAAAGTTCTCCAAGACTGGAAAAGATAGGCTGTCATGGGTGAACCTGGGTGACCCAGGTAATACTTAAATTGTTTAACAGTCCTTTTATTTGCAAAAACACTTAATTTTTTGATCTTATGTATCCAAAGTTTGCTACTTCCAGGCAAAAAGCAAACTGTTACTTTGTGCCCAGGAGCAGGAAATCGCATTACAGGTCAATATGGTTGCATGCCCTGTGCCTTGCGCTTTGCATTTGCGGTGGTGATTCAATTCTTCCTCTAAAGGAGGAAAAGCAACAACACATCCAGGAAAGACTTGTGGCTTTAGGGAATTGGACTCCAATTTGCACGCAAATCCATGTACAAAATATTTCCCACCTGTTCCTATTCAGTCGAATGCGGGAGGTTTGGAGTGCGGTTGAGATGCTGCGGTCAACCGCAAGACTAAAATTGCCCTAGCTTAACTTTAACCTAAAATTAAATTTTTTTTACATGGATTCAGTTTGAAAATATTTAAATCTAAATCAACTTTTACTGATAATTCATACTTTACTATTTGAATACAGTGTGACAATTTGGATATTAGTGGGTGCAAATTAGGTAAATCTTGGAAACATTTATGAATAGACCTTATAGTATTTTTTTTTTTTGGCTTATACAAATCAGTTTCTCAAAGTTTTTAAATTCACACACATTAATTTAAAACATAAATTTGACTTAAGCTGGCTTTTAACTGGCTTTTAATAACACTATGTGATTTTTCAACTTGGAGGGATTGCAACCCACTTTCAAATTAGAAAAGTCCCAGGCAGGGTGGCAGTTCTTATACTGATATTCCAAAAATTTGGTCTGTTTCATGGGTTCAGTAGTTTCAATATATTATTTCATTTAGGCATTCATAAAACACAAAACTCACATGGTATTAAATCACAAAATACAAACTTGTTCATTGCATTATCCACTGAGCGGAGGCAGTGATGTCAGACACAATGTGGAGTTTTAAATTAGAAATGCTGTGCGTGTGTGTACATAGTGCCCCAGAATAAACCCAGGATATACCATGGGAAATTTGCTGGATGATTGGAGTCACAGAACAAGAATTGCCATCCTACACGTGTAACCTTTTCTCTTTGAAAAAGGTTCACAGTTGAAGTGAGTGCATTTCCTACTGAGGTGATTAATTATGGTGTGGGGTTAAGGATCAACTGAAATTCTTCATATCTTCTGCCATAGTTTTAGAATTCTCTAGTTAACTGTGCACAATAGGTTTGTATTTAGAGATCTTTATGATAAAAAAATGCACTAAATCAATTTTGATTTGTCTGATGAACTGCATTATATTTTTTTGTATTATGTACATCATCATTGTAAAAAGGTAAAATGTAATTACAATAAGTTTCATTTTTTTTTATTTTGCAGCTCAGTTATTAAAGATATATATATATATATATATATATATATATATATATATATATATGTATAGTATGAAATATTTAGCACTTAATTATTTATCAAATGGCTATGTTTACACCAGTGTTACCCCAGTGTTTAAACACCCATGTTTGAAATTCTCATTCATTCCAATTGGCCAGTTCACTCCAGAACTTTTGGGCATTTAGTTAAAGAGAACACAGTGGTAAAAAGTCCATAAAGGCTGGCAAATGCTCAAAAAAGACTTAATATTGCCTACAGACTTCCCTTTAAAAATTCAGAAAAGAAATTGTGCTAAAATGAATGGGATGTTTATATTCATCTGTTGCCATTTGTAGGTGTTCTTGTGACTTTTTGGGTGTTTATGAGTGCTTTTGGGTGTTTATGAGTTTTCCCCGATTCTGCCTCTAGCTTGGTTAAAACATCTTCATATTGTAAAGCACTTTCAGTATTTTAAAATAACATGTAAACAAAGCCTGGAGAAAGTAGAGCTTCCAAGGATGTGAATGACATATTTTATTTCCTTGGCTAGACTGCGGCAGATTTAGTTGTTTTTAAAAAAATCCCTTTTCCTTTCCTTTTTTGACTGTTTTCTAGCTTTTATTTTGTGTTAAAGAATGGATCCCTGTCAAACAGTTCGGCAGCAGAATCATCACACAGTGATTTCTTTAGGGAGGGATTTTGTCAAATAGGCCCGAAGATAAGAAGGATATAGGGTATAGGAGAGGTAAGGGTTAAGTATTTACAAGAACAGGAAAGTGAGATATGGGGTGATGAGCTGGTAAAGGCTCAAGGGGTGGGGTCAAAGGGCAGGCATATAAGAGGGGTTGAAGTAAGGGGGGCAAGTTAGTTGCGCACAGCTTAAGGAAGAATTTCCCACCCCCCCTTCCCTAAGTATTGGAGGTAGAAGGGGTCACATAGTCATGGCAACTTGGGGGAATTTTTGTAGGTCCATGGGAGTTAAAAAATAGGTAGACATGGAAACAAGGGGATGGGAACCCATCAGTGTATTGAGTTCTCGTTAAGTGAAGCCCAGCATGACACTGAGTTGTTGTGGGGGCAGGGAGAGAGCTGTGGATACCCGCTAACTGTCCCTGAGGCAGTGTGGTAGTGGCTGGGGGCCTGGTTGGTGAGCCAAAGTATCTGGTTAAGGGGTATTGGATGGGTACTATCATGGATAATAAGGGTAATAAGACTTTTCATACTTGAATTTTGTTAATACTGTGTTAGTGTTGTGTGTTAAATTAAGGGTTAATATTGTGTTATTAAAAGTGCTGCTATGGCCAGTTTACTACACCAGTTTGGTGTGTTATTTCAGGTTATTGAGGTTGGAAATAGTGTGGAGGGATAAATTGGGGTGAAAAGAGTAAGTCAATGGCTTCATCTGCTCTACCCCAATCATGTGTTCCACCTACTCAGCTTTCCACTACCTTATGATAAATGTTATTTTGCTATGGATGATACGGGGGGCACATGTTGGTCTTTCAGCTTTAAATTATCAAGGCTATCAGCTAGATGTCACAGTCATTTTCCTGCTCTTCTCTATGGGCTGTCAATAACACAAAACAAGTTCTCATACATAGCCTTGGAATTAACAGTTCATAAATACATTTTACAACACAATTGGGCATCAGAAATATACATACTTACAAATACAAATATACATACAAATATACATACCTACTTTATTGGAATGGCTACAGCTCATCTTTATATGTTCCCAGCTGTCAAACTATTTTATTTCAGATATCCATAATATACAGCTGTAAGTCAATATTTGCTATGGTTGCAGAAGACAGACTTCCACTAGTCCATCATGTCCCGAGTCGATAGTCACATTGAAATGTACTAAACAAATTACATGAGAAGAGGGATGTTCCATAACTAATGGGATTACAGCTGGAAGCATGTTTTAATTAGCTGAAGGAGAGATATTAGTTAACAACAGGAGAAATATGATGTTGTCAGTGTTGGCAGCAATGAAGACGTAATGGTCCTCCAAGTTTGATTCTGCTTCATTTCATATCTGATCATGTGAAGAACCCTCACAAGCATTTCTCTAGATAATGAAGTATGACAGATGTGACCAGCCTAGTCATGACCTGCAGAGAACATAGGCATGCAATGGTATCAGATAGGTTTTTGTGGCTTGTTAACAACCTTGATCAATAGAAATGTACTAGCGAGAATCAAAATGATTGGTTGTAACTGTATGCAAAAAGAATAACAATTTGGCTTAAATAGACCCCATGGATAGATAATGCATTTCAACCACAATAAGTGCATGTGACATATTTATGCATGTCCTTTACCTGTCTACATTTCTAGACATCCCAAAAACCTAAGACTGATGATTAGTGTCACCATCTTGGATGTGAAGTCAGCTGCCCCATCAGATTTAAGTGACACTCACATATTATATCCCTTCTCCCCATCCTTGGTTGTAAGAAGATGATTTTAAGTAAGGCATGTAGATTCCAGTACAGAATGTATTTAGATACTCTCAAAAGGGTAGAGAGCATTGACATGTAAAGAAGTTGGAGTCTGCATTAAGAAACAGACTTTTCCAGAAATTGGCTAAATTTCTAGCAAGTTCAAAGACAAATGGGAAGTGGATAGATAATAATATATGGAAAACAATATTTATTTTAAAAGCATTTAAATAGTACATGCCATTCAAATTGATAAAGATCCAGTTTGGTCTTTATGTAAACCAAGACCTAGCAAGTGCACCAGCACATGGTATATGTCCTATGTTCAACCTGCAGCATGATATGTCAAAAAGGCCAAAAGAAAAGCATTTTGTGCAATTGAAGTCCAGAGGAAAAGCTAATATATGTCAGCTCTAGGAACAAGAAGTATGTGCCTATTATAAATATGAACCTTGCGTTCTACAACTATAAACTTTCACTGGACTTGAGAAGAGGAGAGGAGGTACTTTATGTCTAGTATTGAAGCCACATTGCTGTCGGGAAACCTCCTGAGAAATGGACAGACCTGCAAAGGTAAAGGTGAGTTTTTCTGTTTTTTTAGTTTACTTTTTGACAGTTTTTGGAATATGATATCGGCTGCTGATTTCAATGGAAAGCAAATTGTTAATAACATTAAAAGTGGCCTCTGAAGCAATGGCATATCCTGCATTTTTCTTACAAAGGTAAAGTTACCCTTTAAGCTAGTGATGGTTGTGCTTTAATTACAAATAAAAGTTTTCTATACTAAGAGAATTCTCAGATGTTGTCCAATGCTCAAAGGTGCACCTAGGTAGGTTCAAGCACTATTCTCTTACAAATTACCAGTGCTGTCTTGACACAAACAAATGGATCATTTATCTATTTTCCATCTCACAGCACGTTAAAAAATATAAATTTTTAAAAGAAAAATGAGCTGCTTGCTAAATTAAAGCCAAGGGTTTAGTTACATGATTTTGAGAATAATATGACAAGACAAGTCCAATCAAGCGGTTTTCAGTCCCACGCTGTTCAATGGTTCGTATTTCTTCATTGAGCTACATAAAACTATAAATACATCTCCATTAGCATTATAATTATCATGTAGTTATTATATGATCCAATTACTAACCAAGAGATAAATTTATGACAAACTCAATTTATGTACAGATGCATGGCAATGGTTTAGTGATTTGTAGCTGTAATTGTGTATTCATAATCATTGCTGGTGTCGTTCACCCCCTTCCTCTCAGTCAGCAGTAAAATTCTGTCTGCATTTTCCTGGCTCACCGATCCTGCTGTCCTCAGCCTGCACTGCAGTGAAAGCCAGGAATCTCTATAGTAAATGAGCTCTACTTCGAATAGAAAAAAAAAAATTGTGTGAAACTGTCATAGAAGTTTTGCCAGGTGAATGTGCTGTCTGTAATTTCAATAGACATTTCTTATGTATTCAGGTAATGTGAAAAGTAAAAAGAAGTCTAGGATCTGTGTCTAAAAGCTTTTTTTTTTGCCTTATAATTTTTTTTTACACTTTTAAACCAATTTTTCAATTACTTCACTGTATGACTCCATTGTATGTATTCTCCCGCTTTTTCTCATAGGATTTGCTACAGTTCTCTCCTAACTAAAAAATATTTCAACTTATGATAAAATGATTAAACTTTTTTTGCATTACAGTAGATAAGTTTTTAATGGCTAGAGTAAGAATAGGCTGATAAGAATGTACGTATGGCTCAATTCTAAATTAATTTGTTTCATTTACACATGATGAGTAGACAACACAGGCTCATCCAGTTACAATTTATTGGTGAAAGGTCAGCATTGCAAGAGATCAACTTCTCCATAAAGGATCAAACATTGTTCTGATAAGCTTAAGTAATGCCCCAACATTTATTTCTGTCCAGATTTTTTGCCAAGATCTTGTAATGATAATAGGAGAATTGGGCCGCTGAGTAAAGTTTTTTCCAGCACATCTCAAAGATTCTTAATGGGGTTAAGGTCTCAGACTTTGTGGTGACCAGTCAATGGGAGTAAATGATGTATATATTGTAAGCTCTTTGGGGCAGGGTCCTCTCCTCCCGTGTCCCTGTCTTTATTCGTCTGTCATTTGCAACCTCTATTTATTGTACAGCATTGCGTAATATGTTGGCGCTATATAAATCCTGTTTAATAATATTATTATTAATAATAAAAATATTAATAATACCAATATAGTTACAAAGTTACATAGTGGGTTAAGTTGAAAAAAGACATAAGTCCATCAAGTTCAACCACTAGGGAAATAAACATATCCCAGATATAAAACCCTATAAGACATAGTTGGTCCAGAGGAATACTCCCTGAACCACTCTTCTACAAAGTCTGATGAATCTGTCATGTTGGAATCTGCTTATGCCATCAGGAGAGGAAAATGGAAAAACCCGGCTATTCGGTATATTTAGGTGGTCAGCTGACTTCATTTTGTGGGCACATATCGTTGTTGACCCCATACTTGACCATCCATAGCAAACAAAAATCTAAAAAAATTGCCCCCAAAGTCTTGTTTGTAGGTTTTGAATAGGCAGGTGTTAAAACCAATAAAACAACAAATGTTTTAGAAAGCAAAAAATACCCCCTGTTTTAGAAAGAAAACCCCCTAAAATTATGCAAAAATAAATAAAGTATCTCATGCTAAGAAGACATTTAATGCTCATCTGTAATAGCTGCATTTTCAACTAATATCTCTAATAAATTGAAAATCTTCAAAATCTGGCTTTTTCAAAAATGTAAATTTTCTGATCTTCCAGAGGTATTAACCATCTTTTTTTCAGGGAACACATTCTTGTATTTTATTTGTCTATGTTGAGTACAACAGGTTTATTTTAATGCTGGCTCCCTAAACCTGTGCATACTGAACGTCCCATTGCTTCCCTATTGCTCAGATCACTCATAAGACTTTACTTTCACTTAATAACCATCTTCTTACATGGTTATAATAAAAAACAGATCCTGCATCCTTTTCTTCCTTACTCATCAATATAAAACTAATATGCTAATACAAACCCTCAATATATCAAAGTTTGACTTTTGTAACACAAACTGTCTGGTTGCCCAACCATTTTTCAAGTGGAATTTTTCATTATCTTTTCCTTGTTTTATATACATAAAATTTTATCTACAAAAAAAAACACTTATTTCTACTTCTGGGGAGCCCTCCGTCCCTTCACAAGTGGCCTAAATTTGATAACGCATTGTTTTTCTTCATTTCGACACTGAGGAACCAGGGAATGTTGTCATCTTATTCCTGCTTCTGCTTACATGACCCAGTCTTGTACTGCACAGGTGTAAGATCAGGTAGCGTTTCATTCAGTAAATGGAAAATAAAAGTGCAGATCATACTGCGCATGTGTGAGATCAGCACAAATTAGAAGCAAAAAAATAAAACACCATTTTACCTTATATAAAAGGCTTATCTTTACTTTAATATGAAGTGGTGATAGGTCTATAATATATACAGTATTAACTTTTTTAGTGGAATGTTCTCCAAATCCTTTTTTTGTTTGCCAAAAATGTATTCCTATGAAATCATTTAAAAAGCTCTGATGCAGCATGCAGCCATGTAGATGAGTCTTTATAGTTATTAACTGTAGGGATACTTACTTTTCTCTATCCTCCTATCAAATGGGTTCCTTCAATAGTAGCATACCAAGATGGCTCCAGGGAATTACATTTCCTCTACCAGTCTAATTGCTAATGTGCAAAGTAAAGTGATAAGGGAGATTCCCAAACTTGAGATTCCCAAATCTGAGCACTGGGCAGTTCCATGATGGACATGCACTATACTGTATTTTTTTTTTTTTTTAGCATACTGTATTTTTATTTATTTTTTTTAGCATTGGACTAGAGGGAGCAGCAAGTTTGCCCCCTTCCCTGTCCATACCAGGATTTATGCCTTCCCTCTATATTGGGGAGTCCCATGGTGAGGGACATGGGCTCTTTCTAAGTTTATGGTGAAATATGGTGAATGTATCATTGTCTGCTGGAAAAACAAAATAAACTAACCCAATAATTGACAGGTGGAGGCAGTTGGGCAAATAGTTTAAAAAGTGTAAAATGGTCATAAACATTTGTATCCATAAATTAATCCTTTACAAATCTTCGGAAGTTGTTTTATACTTTGACTACACAGTCACATACAACTTATTTCATCCATTCCTTTGTTTTTGCACTGTATGACATCTCCTCCCATAATCTGTTTGTTATGCATTAAATAAACACATCAAAACTTTTTTTTCCTATATAGATCTGTGGATCATCCAAGGACACGACAAATTCAACTTCTGTACCCTGATGCAATCAGCAAGTATTGTGACAGCATTGACAATCTTATTTAAATATCCAAGGAACCGTCTATTGTTTTGCTATAGCAAGCACTTGTGCTTTTCCTGGCTGCATTCAGGAATAGAATCTTGGAAACGTTACAGTGAACAGTCAGCTGTTCTATAGAGCTTTGATTAATGTGTATTGGCAAATCTTTAAATTCTGTCTTGGAATGCATGAAAAGAGTTTAAATTTGTAGATTGTCTTGTAATAAATCAACATTAAAATAGTGACATGTCTGTTATCTTTGTTTACTTGGGCAAGAATGACTTTAAGGTTTTTGTCGAATTCACTTTTCGCGGGAGATGATGAATTATTTGGAACAGGTTAAACAAAACACGCATAAAGCATAATGAGTCAATTTTTTTGTAATTACTGAAGACTTCACTCAATTATAGTCTACAGATCATAAAAGAACTAAACTAAACTAAATTTGAAAAAAAAACCTGTGAAAACAGAATAAAGAATAAGTTTGCATTCTACTTTTGGGATGCAACTTTTCCATTTCTTTGGAGCTTCAGTAAAGATTTTAGTCTGTGGACTAATGGGCAAAATCAGTCATGTTTTTCCGAATCAATCCCAAACATTTTATTATCACATTGACAACAATGTTTGTTCTTCTGTAACATTGTGAAGAAGGATTATCATTTTATGGACAAAGAGCTTTAGCAAAACTTTTCAAACTTAAGTCCAACTTATACTAACACTTTTAAACTGTAACATCAACATTTTTTATCTTTTGCGTGTGAAAAAATGTATTGTGGGCACAAAATATGAATTTAAAACAACATTTGTAATTATATTTGCAATGTACATAGATTATTTAGAGGGGATTGCCTATTTCCTAACAGAAGTGGAGTTACACATGCAATAAGTTTTGTTAACTCACTGATATAAGATATGGTGAATGGCACTAAAAACATCTAGATCTGAACCACAGAAGAAGGGAAGACTTTCAAGAAAAACTTTGGGACTCAAAGATGAAAATTATTGTATCAAGAATTCAAAAAAAAAGAAAAAAGATTTGTGTCAGAAAAAGCCATGGTCTTTGGGAAAACCGTTCTTTAATCATGCCAACCAATCTATACACCTATCATGAAACCAGTACTTGGTTGTATTCACCACAGATAGGGACTGTAGGTTTGTTCTTAAGTTGAATTTGTATGTAAGTCGTAACAGGTAATATTTTATTAAATACAATTAGGACAGATGTTTGTCTCAACATAATATTAGGCCGCATGGTGTCAGATACAGTATAAAATCCTCACTGTGAGTTAATCACAAACAAACAAAAAAAAAAAACTTTGATTTGCAAAAAGAAAGAACTGCGGAGTTTGTCCTGGTCATTAAGAATTTCCAAGAGGTTATAGAACAACAAAAGACTTCCTCTGCAAGTCATGCTAACCACCCTTCCCCCCAGCCTTGGTCATGCACAAGAGCGAGCAGGGAAGCCCTGTTCAAATATAAGAGTCGTCTGTATGTCAGATGTCCTTAATTCCGGGACTTCGTGTTTTCATATTTCAGTGCATTAACCATGCCCAAGCAAGCAAATCATATGCACAATGATAGGCTTGGTTTTGGATTGGAGTCTGTGTTAAACATGACCAGAATAATGGTCATTTGGACTGAAATGACTAAAGCTGAACAATGTTGATATTCAGCAACAACACTCAGAGCCTAAAGCAATGGCAAATACATTTGTTGCCCATCATTTTCTGCCATCTAAATTTGGTGAGTTGCATGCTTTACCTTTCATTTACAGGTATTGCGTATGATGCTAAAAAAATATGAGTTTTATAACACAGATAGGGCTCTTGTGGTATGATACATGTTTAAACCCCATTCACATGTATTTTTAGAACTCATTCACATGTACAAGTTTTTCCATGGAGTTTACTTTTCAGAAAAGTGCCTTTGAATGTCTGCTCATATTCAAGAGTGAGGCCATTTGACCTAATTTTTGGAGCTGTGTTGCTTTCATTAGTGAGTTAACTTCGGAAGGCTAAAGTTTAAATGTGCTTTATAAAGCATACAGCAATAGTCATCCTCTAGGACATCATATCACCTCATTCCCCCACTCTAAAACTCCTACATATTTTGGACATGCAGTTTTTAGCACAAAACTGTGACCTAGCCGTTACAGAAGACCTCACATACAGCTATCATAGACTTGGTTCAAAAACTAAGATGGATAGCTCCAACAGAACCCAGATCCACATAACATCTATACATCTATATCTATACATCTATACACTTATTGCGTGCGGGTCAGTGATTCAGAATGGCTGAAGCCAAAGCAACATGACTAACAGGAAATGAAATGATCAGAAGGAGGTCAGGAATAAAGACATATTTATTTAAAGTGAATCTGAGTTATTATTCAGAGGATGTGCTGAAAGGCATAGTCAAAATTTTAACCCCAAACTACTACATTTTTGTGTTTTGGGGCTTAACCCCTCTAATGTTTCAAGTGATATAACTCATGCTAAAAAGGTAAAAAGGAACTTGACTACTGGAGCTCCTGCATGTGCACGAGTTATGTTGTTTCCAGCTGCTGGCTCTATGTGGAGCACCATTGAGCTCTATACTACACAGACATGCGCAGGGGCCATACAGTGTGGAGCTAAAACAAAAAGCCTCCAGAAGCTTGGACATTATTTTTACATGTGTCCTTTGTCAATTATCGTTACCTCTTGGTGCCTTTTTTTAAGGTAATTGTTGCTGGTTGCACCCTTTAAGAAAATTTCCATTTAGGTCTTGTCCTAAAGATATACTAAGAAATAATATTGTTATAAATTATTCAAAAGTAACAAAAATATCATCCCAAAATTATATTTTACAAATAGGTGTCTCCTTTGGAGGATTTGCCCTCACCTATTGCTCTCATGACAATATCTGTCCCCAAGGGTCCTGGGGACAGATATAGAGGCTATTGTCCTCATTGACAGAGTGTCCAACCCTTCCTTCCTTTATTCAAAACTAAAATGTTACCTTCACTTTTGCTGTAACAGAGAAAGTGTGTCACCACCCTGGTTGTGCTGTCGGGGAAGATAAGACAGATTACATATGTGTCCTTTTTAAGTGTATTTAACTGCTGTGCATTTGCTCTTGGAAGATATGTATTCAAATGCAGCAGCAGCTGAATTTCTACGGTTATCTCATCTTTATGCCAGTGCTGACATTCCAATTTATTATTAAGCCTCTTAAAGGTACAACATTGATAAATCAATGCTGTAACCTTTACCTAGCAGATAAAACAAGCTGAAAGGTTTGTTTTCAATGTTATTCAACCCTTGTTATCTACTGATTATGTCATGAAATGACATTCAGTACATTTTCCTTGTTTCTTCTACTATTTTTTAGAAGCCAGTGATGACCCCTAGTATGTAGGTGCCATCTCCTTCATATCAGCATTGTGTCGGGGCATCAAGAAAACACTAAAGAAAAAAGCCCCTATTTCTCAAACTATGCATCAGACTTCTCCAAATCGGAAGTTGGTTGTAGGTGAGTTTCTTTCCTCCCTGCTTAAATGCTTTTTAACCATTTCTTTTCTCAATATGTACTACCACTTGTGATAAAAATGTTTTATTCTTCAAAGAAAGAATTGTTTTAGGTGACATGAATGCCTATAGTCATTTTAAAGAAAATCAAAACCAAAATTATTATTTGTTGGTTTTTTGCAGGCTTTTTTCTTCTTTTATATTCACCTAGTAATTCGGAAAAACACTCTTTGTCCTTGGGTGAATATGCTCATTGGGTGCGATTTATTAAAGTTCTCCAGGGCTGGAGAGGATATACTGCATCATCAGTGAAGCTGGGTGATCTAGCAAACCTGGAATAGATCCTGTCCAGGATTCAAAACATATTTGTGTAAATAAATTACATTTGAGAAATCCATTCCCGGTTTGCTGGATCACCCCGCTTCACCAATGAAAGTGTATCCTCTCCAGCCTTGAAGAGCTTTAATAAATCAGGCCTAATGACTCATTTGTATCTATGTAAGAAGCAATGATTGTCACTGAGGCTGGACATGTCTTTTATGTTTCTTACATATAGATAAAATAATAAAATGGCAACTATGGCAGTTGGAATGAAAAAGAAACATATGCTTATCTGCCCTGGATGAAGTCCTCGTTGTTGGTAAAATGAACTAGGCTTGAGAGAGCAAAAGCCCTTTTAATCTTAGTGAAGATGAGAATAATAACATTTGATACAAGAAATAGATTTCTGTGAAGTAACCTGTGGCTAGATTATTATTATTATTATTATTATTATTAAACAGGATTTATATAGCGCCAACATATTACGCAGCGCTGTACATATATTACAAAATGAAAAAAAAAAACAAGTTACTTTATATAAAGAAGCTAAAAAAATGACACAAACAAATATACACATCTGTACACCTATGTACTGTTTACGTTGACCTTTTGATCGTAACATTAAAGAACACAGCCTGAAAATATAGGACAGTATATAATCAAGAGAGGTGTTCTTTTAATAGACAACCAATGTGAAGTCAACCCATATAAATTACTTTTTCTAACAGATGACCTGTCAGACAGGTTACCCTAACATAACACAAATATCATTTTAGATGGATCACAGACCTTTACAAAGTCATATATCAGCTGAAAATAATGTAGGTTTTATAAACAGAACAGGGGTAAGAAAACAATGTGTGTATACAATGTATATGTGTGTGTGTATGGTGTAGTGCCGTTGTTAATTGCAAAGCCCCTAAATTTAATATTGCCTCCAGAATTGCTAAGCAATCGAGGGAAATTTTATAATATCCCAAGTAAAAATATTTAAAAATCGTGGAGTTTTTCTCTAAGTAAGATTCAAACTGAAGTCAGGAAAATTCATTTTTTTAACTTAAAGTTTCTTACATTTGTTACTTTGTTACTGTCACCATAGGGAGTTATTGTCACCATAGGGATACCTGCTAATATGGCCCAAGTGAAATCTTTTTTTCTGTAAGTAAAAGTTGAATAGTCAAGAAAAGAAGTTCCTTGATATAAACCTTTTCTGTCCTCGTTTTCATAAACCAAATAAAGGAGAACCATGTTGTCTGTTTATCAGGACTCAACATCCTGTACTTTATGTATACAAACTGAGCAGCCAAAATATTAAAACAGTATGTGTATTATTATTACACAGTATTTATTTAGCACCAACATTTTTTGCCTCGCTTTACAAAAGCCATAGTCACATCCCTCAAAGGAGCTCACAATCTAATGTCCCTACCATAGTCATATGTTTTTAACACAGTCTAGGGTCAATTTGGGGGAAGCCCTTTAACATAACTGCATGTTTTTGCAGAGTGGGAGGAAAATGGAGTACCCGGAGGAAACCCATGCAGACACGGGGAGAACCTGAAAACTCTGTGCAGAGTGTGTATAGAGCGCTGCAAAGGCCAGAGTGCTAACCACTGAGCCACCATGCTGCCCATAATGTTTATCTAATATTGCTTCTCCCTGTGTCAGAAAAACAACTCCAGCCCATTGAAACATTGACTCTTTTGATGAAAGACCTCTAAAGATAGTATTGTAGGGGTCCTGTTGTATTTTTAAAACTCTCTGCCTGTCTACATACTTCCCATTGTGCTCCTTGCTTTGTTCTTTTCCCGGGCATATGACGCATATGGACCCAACCATCCAAATGATCTTTTGAAAGCTGAGTTTCTTAAGACTGGGCAACCTTCTTCCATTGTCCAGTTCTGGTGTTAACTTGCGCATTAAAGCCCTTTCAGCATTGGTCAGGGTCAACATGGGCACCGTGACTGTTTTGATGCTAAGAAGGCCCACACACAACAATCTGTGTTGCATTGTGTGTTCACCTTTTAGCTTTAGTTCGTTTGGCAATTTGCAGCTCTGCAGGACTTGTAGATAACCTAGCTTTTCACACCCCACCAAACTTATCAGTGAGCTTTGGGAACTCTTGATCCTGTTGCCAATTCACAATTTGTTCATCTTTGGTAGGTACTAGTAATCTCTCCACCCATAAACGCCCTGACGTCTTAGAGATCCCATGACTAATGTCATCTAGACATTACAATTTGGCCCTTGACACCATAAAAACATGATTGTTAATGTTATTCACTATACGCACCCGTGGCAATTAATGGCTGATTGATGTATGTATTTGTATCAAAGCTAATACATTAACAATATATAAACAATAAATAAGCTCCTTTAGGCATTGGCTAGGGTACAACCAGGGGTCAACCCTGGTAAAATTTGCTCCAACAGGGGAAAACATCAGAACTGGACAATGGAAGAAGGTTGCCCTGTCGGTCTTAGGAAACTCAGCTTCCAAAAGATCATTTAGATGGTTGGGTCCATATGCATCAAATACATATTGTTTATTTATTGCATATAAATATATATATATAATAAATATATATATATATATATATAGACCACACTATTATTTGTAAGGTTACATATTTTACTGTGATATGCATTTCCCAATTTAGATTTGCAACTTAATTAGCGAATTTTGCTATATTAAGGAAGCTAAAAAAATCCTATGTGTAAAAACCATCATCATATGTGACAACTCCAGAACACATGCACACATGTTCAGCATTCACTATGTAAATGTACATTTTATAGCAATCAGAGCACACAGCACAGCTTGTTTTGACAGTATGCTATGGTATTGGAAATCTATACAAATCTGTCCTGGGTTATTTTTCCCGATAATGAACGTTTATGATAACATGTGCCTTTTCAACTTTGTAGATATGAAATTTAAAGCCAAAATCCAGGCAAACAGCTAAATACACATCTAAAAAAATAATATGATAGCTGTCTAACCTACCAATCGATTTATATTTCTCTCCATCTGGTCCTGAGAATTATGGCTATGCCATTGACCCTAAAGTCACCAGAGCATTCATTACACTATATGTCTTTGTGCCACCCATGGGGGCCATGTAAATCATTTTTGGAAAGGAAATAAAGTATGTAAAATGATTTTTAAATGCATTTTTGCTGGCAAAATCCATTTGACAGTTTCCTCAAACATCGCACTGCTTTTGTGAAAAACAGAGAAAATCTGAGCATAAACTGAACGATCTGGTTTAGAAATGATCTGTGTTA
Organism: Pyxicephalus adspersus; assembly: GCF_032062135.1. Lineage (NCBI taxonomy): Eukaryota > Metazoa > Chordata > Amphibia > Anura > Pyxicephalidae > Pyxicephalus > Pyxicephalus adspersus. The sequence goes on along the minus strand of NC_092866.1, from coordinate 46,675,017 downwards.
TAGGTGCTTCTTTGTATACCCAAAGGTTTCTAGTATTAGAAATGCATGCAGTGAAGTCTAAAAATCTTTTTTTATGCTATGCTAATCCTAACTAACATTAAATGAAAACTGCAGTTTTGTCTCTTCTACAATTGACCATGCTTGTTATAGCCTGATTGCACAATCTCTTATAGATTTTCTTGTGATTGCTTTTAGATTGATTAGGTTTTTTTAGGTAAATCTAAAGAAAATATTACATAGATTCTACAATCAGATTGTAATATTAAATACCAGATTACTAGCTAATTGCAAATGAAAAGACTGAGAAGGAGTAGGGTACTTTTGATGCAGCAGTGTATTAAACAACATAGATGTAGATAAGGTTATACAATGTTGAATCACACAGCAAGTATATAAATTACACACTTGCTTTAATTTATATAGTTGCTGTGTGATTCAACATTGTATAACCTTGTCTAAATTTATGTTGTTTAATACACTGCTCAAAAATACCCTACTCTTTCTCAGTCTTTTCATTTGCAATTACATATTTTTAAGGGTATGCAGCACATCAGATGTTAATTGGAGGAGAATTAGTATTCTCTGTACATTAGCCAGTTTACTAGTTAGTTCACATGTAGCTAGGTATGCATTGGGGATGATTTATTGAAGGAATCTAGACTGTTCACTTACCAAGATTAATCATCTTCCATGGGATAAGTCGCCTTGTGAATGTGGCGATAGTTTACTTTGCAACCTTTATCTCATTTACTAAGATAACCGAATACTCCTTGCAAGGGCATCATTCACTTAGATGTGAACAGTCTATATTTCTTACATAAATTAAACATATTGTTTCTACATTTAGCCTTACCCAAGAACAGTATGCTATAATGAGAACTATATTCCAAGCAACGATTTGCTGAGACAAATACACGTGCCACCACTGCCATAAACAAACAATGCTCATTTTTATTTTGCATTCACCCTTTGATTCAGCAGGTAGATCTTTAGACTCTTTTTTACATGTTTCCATTCAACTATTTTGTTGATGTTGTATCTGAGTTATCTAAATCCTTTCACTTACAAAGCACTGTAGCTCATGATGAATTTTTAAACACATAAAAACATAACTCAATCAGCACTGTATATTGGGGACTTTACATAAAACTTGGGAAGCCCAAGACTATTACCAACAACTGTACCAAGTCTTTTACTATCAGGATTTGTTGTGCATTAATCGTTAGAAACAAATACAGGTAGTCCCGAGTTAAGAACATCCAACATACAGATGACTCCTAGATACGAACGGGGCTTCCCTGCTCGCTCATGTGCTGGACAGAGGCTTGATGGGGAGGGAAGGGGGCGGTTTGCATGACTTGCAGAAGAAATCTATTTCCAAACACAGCTGAGGTTGTGGGTGATTTTAAGAACTGAGCTCTTCTGCAACATCTTGGATTTTATACAGTAACTGACAAACATCTGTCCTAATTGCATTTATTAAAATAATGTACCTGTTCCGGCTAATTCAACTTAAGAACAAACCTACAGTCCCTATCTTGTATGTAGCCTGGGGACTAACTCTTTTTATACAGCAAGGGAAGACTGGAAACCAATGACCTCTTTGGCAAATACAACCAAGTACTGGTTTCATGATAGGTACAGTTTTTTTGTGGGTTTCAAGAAAGTGTTCAATATCAAATATGCTTTTTAACTGCATAGATTGGTTGGCATGGTTAAAGAAAGGTTTTCCCAAAGACCATGGCATTTTCTGACACACACCTTTTTTCTTTTTTTTTCTTTTGATATCATTATACAGCAATCTTCATTTTTCAGTCCCAAAGTTTTTCCTGAAAGCCTTCCCTCCTTCTGTGGTTCAGATCTAAAAAGGGGGCAGGTAGCTACATATTGCTCAATAAATGTCATTGACTGCAGGTGTGAATGTTAAAGATCTCAATTCAGGGGCCACTGGGAACAGACATAAAACACCAATGTGAAAGCTTAATATTAAATATGCTGACCCAAGGTATATTTAAAGCTTAATTTTATTTTTGCATTGAATATTATGTATTACTAATATGTTCTTGAGAGATGTTACCAAACATTAGCAGCCAGCTTTGTATTGGTAACAATGCCAGGTAGAATGAATAATATATTCTGTGGTCTGCTGACTGCCAACTTCTGCTAAAGAAAATGAGTTTCTTTTTTGCAATAACAAATCAGAATGACAATTTGTAGTGTTTAGATACAGCTGTCTACAACACGTGCCATCACAGGATGAAGTTCTGCATTTAAAAAGGTTGTGCCTACTGAATTCCTGCCTACTGAATATGTGTGCCCTTATTCTTGTTTTCCTGTATAGCAATTTTAGAGGATGGGGCAAACATGTTAAGGCCACGAAGGAGGAAAATTTTGACTGGCATGAATTTACCAATCTCTTCTAATGAGAAAGCATTGCAGCCAGGCAACAAATAGGTAGTCATTATGATATACGGAAAGAAAGTGGGAAACCATTGCAATTTATGGAAAGCAATTGTTACAATACAAAGGTAATACAGTGTCCATAATGACAATATGTGGGCAATGCAAATAATGTTGACAAATCAGAGATATTACAGATATATTATCCAGGTTTTCCTGGACTGGAGAAGCAAGAAGAGCTACCCTAGCCCTTTCAGCCATTTACTAGGTATGTGACTGGAAATTGGAAAAATTTCAAATCTGATATTCTTAAACAATATATGTGCCTGAACTCATGATTGCTCTTTTGGGCTAAACATACACAAACCATGGGGGCAAGCCAAAATTTCATTGAAAGCCCCCTCAAAATGGTTTAGAATGTTAAAGCTTCAGAGAGGAATCAGGAGCAATGCCAACTTAATGTACACAATTTGGAATGGAATGTCCTCCAAGCTTAAAAGGATTTAATGGCCAGTTGTTTAAAAACCTATTGCTCAAATCAAGTACTGTATGTTCACAGTATATATGATGGGCCTGATTTATTAAACCTTTCCAAGGCCGGAGAGGATACACTTTCATCAGTGAAGCTAGGTGATCCAGAAAACCTAAAATGGATTTACTTAGTCATTTGCTATTTGCTAGCAAATATTTTGAATCCTGGACCAGATCCATTTAACGTTTTCAGAGTCACCCAGGTTCACTGATGAAAGTATATCCTTTATAGCCTTGGAGAGCTTTAATAAACCAGATCCTATGTAGCAAATATAAGGGGCACAAGATGAAAATAGCCAAACAGGGTAATATATAAACTGCATATAGTGTATATTATGTGGTCACAAAATGGTGTTATAAAAAGAACACACTTTGGTTATAACAAGGAAATCATATCAATCAGAATTAAACTACAAGTGAAATATATGCATGACATTTTATTTTTTTTGTTTTTTACATGTACTTTAGTTCTGGCAAACAGATTGTAGTTTTGACATTTCAAAGTGATTTTATTCTTGAGTACAGTCAAAATATAAGGCATATATTATTCTGAAACTGTAAATGATACAATTTCTTCATATGGTGTCTGCAGCCCACATTGGGCCTTACTGTGAATGTAGCCATCGACTATCACTTAATTCCAATGTATTTAAATCTTTTGCTTTCCCACAGCTTTACTCATCCAGTATAAAGCACACAAGCTGGTTTAAATGAAGAAATACAAAAAGCAATGTGGATTGTATTTCTCTCCTGAAGAACAAAGAGATGTTTGTTCAAACACCATCCAGGATCAGCATCTACTACCTTGATTGAGATGTTGGTTTAGACTTGACACAATCATATAAATCCTGGTGGATGTAAATATTGGCCCTGAACACAAAAATGAGCCACTGCTGCATTTTATCACTTGCTACAAAGCAACAATGTTGCAATGGAGAAGAGAATATTGTCTCTATCATACATGTCTAAAATCACGTGATTAGAGGCTCTTGGTTGCTTATTTTCAACTGGGAGCAGTTTTTAGAATTAACCACATAATTTGACAAACTCTGTTGTGAAGTTGCAAGTGGTTCACTGTACTGCAAGGGATCTCCAGTCCTCTAGCAGCAAGCAGACAGCAACTGCATTCAGCATCAGCTCAGTGCAGTTGGAATACAATCTCATTCAAGTAAAAGCAAGTGGCTTCAATGGCAGCTAGAAACTACATGATGCATCCGGGAATCATGCCGCAAATCACTGCAACGGGAATGCAACTGCATGCACAAAATAGATCCAGCCACACTCAAACGGTTGAATGGGAGATGTTAAGTTTTACTGTAGGTCTAAAAGCTGCAAAAATTAGAAAATTTTTGATTTAGGGATAGATGCCAGAGATCTCGCCCCATACCCAACATACTGCTACACTACCCACACCCCACTTTCCTGTTAACCCTCTGTTTCCCACCACAAACACCAAAAACCCACTTTGCAATTTAATTTGCTGTAGCAGCCTTTTATTGCAAAACACTAAATTATAAATAACAACAATATATAGAACAATACCAATTAACATCAATGACATAATTCATATCATAACTAGGGATTAGCGAGGAAGCGTCTGGCATTAGGCGAAATTTTGTGAAACCACCGGAAATCACTATAGGAGGATTATCATGGCTACATTCATAAATACAGCCATGGGAATCCTCCTGTCAGTGAGCGATCCCTGGGCACTACAGGTCAGAATGAGGACAAGCCCTCATTTTAACCTGTAGTGCCCGGGGATCTCTCACTAAAAGGAGGATTATCGCAGCTGCATTCATAAATGCAGCCGCGGTACCCCTCCTCTCAGAGTGAGTCATGCGGCTTGGCTTTATGAATGAACGCGGCCATGGGAAAAATCAGAGGATTTTTCCCATGCTGCATTAATTCATGAGCAGCCAGGGAGACTCACACTGTGTTCCAGGATAAAGAAACTCTATCCAGGAACACATATTACAGGACTGAATCAGCAATTAGAGGAGCGGAGCTGACAACTCTGCTCCCTTGATTGGTCTTGCAGGTCCCAAAAATTCGGTCTCGCCGTCCAAATTTTTAAAGGCCGCTCTCGCCTACATGTTTGGTGGGCGAGAACGCTCCAATTCGCTGCTAAACCGAATTTAAATAATATGCTTTCCCATCCCTAATCATAACACAACATGTAGGTCCTCAAAGGCATCCCCATCACCAACCTTCAACCTTTTTGGGGCTGCCACCATCACTTCCTTGTTCCCAGCTGCACTTTACCACCTTGGGAACGCTACCAAACCCCACCAGCAGCCCCACCAATGCCACCACATTGTCGTTCCACTTCCCTCAACTCCCCACACCTAAAGAGCTACCCCATAACACTGCCCACGCCTGGAAAAAAAAAAACAGAACCCTGTCACCCAATTCCAGCAAAACTTTTTAATCAAGGGGAGGGGGGGTCTTCTTTCCCCTTCAGCTATCCCTCACCCACATTCCTTCCCCTCCCCTCGTCTGCTCCTTTAAACTCTTTTCTACTTCGATCCATCTTGCATCATCCAATTCTCTGCACCTTAACCCCTGCTCTGCTAGTTCCGTTTCCCCCATGTCATGCCTTTGCCCAACATTAGGCTCCAGGCTCTTCTTTCTAATGGCTGCAACAGCCTAGGCAAATATTTACTTGACTAAAGCTCAAGGACTGGTTTTAATGATAAAAGATTGGGATTTTCTGATCACAGTTTCTATATAATGTGACATTCCAAGAATTTATTAAAGCAAGCTAGTAAAATTACTAAAAAAGTCAACTTTAAATAATATAATCCTTTGCCAGATTGTATTTCAACTGTTGTGACTAATTAGCAGTTTTTATAGGTTTTGGAGTGTGCAAAAGAGTATTGGGTTTAATATGCATCCAGAATGATATCAAATGCATCCAGTATGATTACAAAGCATAGCAAAATCTAACTTTTAATGACACCTTTGGTAGAACACAAGAATGATTTTTATAGTGATATTACTATGGACTTTGGAAATCACTAGGTAATATGTTGGCGCTATAAACAATACAAAGTATACAAAATAAATAATAAAGTAAAACAGTGATGTTTGCAGTCAAGCAAAAGTTGGAGGACTGAACGTTTCTTTTAAATGGGATCTGTGCCTTGAAGCATCAGTGAGACAAATACATTTGTCAAAAAGAACTGAATAGTTTAATTAATTTGTGTTGGTAATTTGTTTCTATTACTTTAATTTTATTACCCCCATGCAGGTTGTCAGACAAACATAATTTGGCAAATGCAATTTTACTTTGCCTTTGACAAAAAAACAAAAACAAAACAAAACACTGGAGTAAAAAGTTCTCGGTTTCTTTGGGTCTGATTTATTTACTGATTAACAAGCTACAGGCTTAATAACCATGCCTCCAACAAAATGGTATTACTCACTGCAGTTCAAGCAGGTACAGCCTTCATGAGAGTAACAGGACATTTGAATGCAAAAGAAGATTAGTAGCATTTCCACCGCATTCCAACATTCCATGAACCTGTTCCCAACGCTATATCCCAACTTCAATGCCAAGAAACAGGCAGCAAACTGCATTTTGGAAAATAGCTGCTTTATTGTCAAACACCCCTTTTCTTTAAAAGTAACAATTTAGAATTAAAAACAGTTACATCTCCAATAAAATACCACCAGATAAAAATCAGAGAATGACATTTAAACAACAACTATGTAGCAACAGAACAGCAGTGTAACAACATTTTAGCCCAGAACAACGCTCACGCCAATCATGGGGGGGGGGGGGGGGCTATATTTGTTATTGCTCCCCATAAATTGTTATTGCTCCTGTTCATCACCATGCCCAATGATGCCCCCTGTGGACCTCTAATGACAGTGCCACCAAGCCTGTCAAACTGCCACTTAACTTCTTTAGTTAACTGATCCCCCGCTTCCTGCCTGACCCCCTTATAACCTCTATTGTACTACTCCCCGACTATTGAAACCTTCCAATTCTCATCTTCCTTCTTAACTACCTGACCAACATCTCCTACCACCTGACCTACTGCCCTTGCTCCCCCTGGGACCTAGTCATTCTGCCTATAGTTGACTCCTACCTCACCAGCTTCATGCTTCACTGTATCGAGGTGATAATGGGACTTTGCAGGAGGGAAAACTGTTAATACAGTTGAAAATATATTTAAGTGCTGGAACACATTTTTTAAAGAACATTTTTATGAATATGGGCTATTGTTTTATACAACACAGCTGATTACAGTAAATTCCACAGAACAATAAAATACAGGTAGTCCCCGTCTTAAGGACATCTGGCATAGGGACAACTCCTACATACGAACGGGACATCCCTGCGGAAGAGGGACAGTTTGCATGACTTGCAGAAGAAAACTTTTGCTAAACACAGCTGAGGTTGTGGGTGATTTTAGAGGGTGAGCTCCTTCTGCAGCTTCTTGTAACTCTTTAATGGCCAAGACAAACTCTGCAGTTGTTTCTTTTTGTATACCAAAGCACAGCTTGCTCCAGAAGGTAATAAATGTTTAGGCTACATAAAGATTTTTTTTTTTT
>NC_092866.1:46642975-46666525 GCF_032062135.1 Pyxicephalus adspersus | reverse complement strand
CGGTATGAATGGCACATGAGTGATCAGAGGGGGAATAATCTTTCAGAATCTTTTTTTTCTAGATTTTCCTCCTTTAAAATTGGGTGCGTCCTATATTCCGGAGCGTCTTATACGGCAAAAAATACGGTAATATTGCATGCAGGTTAGGTATCAGGTGTCTTAATCTTCTGGGACCGGTACAGTGCAAAGTAAGTCTAGAGACCCTTTTTTTACCAACACCAGCAGTTTATTTGTGCTGTACAGGAAAAGAAAACAGCAAAAAAAAAACCCAAACACAAACAGAAAACCTTGCCACTAGATGGGTGACTAACTATAACATACGACTTGAGAAACCCTCTCTACTGGGAGCAAACCTACTGTTTGTCATAATAAAAATGGATAGCCAAATATACAAAATAACACTACTACTTTGTAACCAACCTGTTTCAACCCTGTGGTTGGAAAATAGCTAGCCCACAGGAAGTGAACCCGGGAGAGGGTATTGACCATCGTAGAGCCTGGATGATGCTGCACAGAAAAATTAAATTCTTTGAGGGGGAATAACCACCTATTTACTCTTCTGTTGGTTGGTTTCTTTCTTTTCTGCCATCATTTCAGTGGGGTATGATCAAATGCTAGGTCAAAGTGTTGATCTATTAAATATTAACGTAACTCCTCAAGAGCCTAATTGACAGCCAATCACTCTTCTTCAAGAACAACATCATTTTTTTCATGTTCATTCAGTTTTTTGACTACTGGGTGCTCCTCCCCATTGGGGACCTAGGTCAAAACTGCATCAAAACCTACATCCAAACCATCTGTCTGTACAACAAAATATTTGGAAAAATCTGAAGATCATGGTACTGGCTGAGCACCTTAGAGCGTGAAATGACTGTTCTGTCTCAGGAATACATTTTACTACCTCTGTATTTTTTCCTTTTGTCAAGTCTGTCAGAAGAGCTGCAAGGGTGGGGAAATAAGGGATAAAGTACATGTAATAAGATGCTATCCTCAAAAAAGTATGGACGTGCTTCTTTGTAGAGGGGTGAGGCCAGTTGCGTATTGCATTTTTTTGGTTTGAGTCTTCATATCCCCCTGGCCTATTTTATTTCCCCAGTACCTAGCCTCCTCTAGGCCTATGGCAGATATCTTGGGTTGGCAGTAAAACCAGCTTTTCGAAGGGCAAAAAAAACTAGCTGTACATGTGGCAAATGGGCCTTAAATCTAAACTGAGTATTACTATATCATCCAAGTAAGCAGCTGCAAACTTTTTCTAAGGTTTCAAAATACTATCTATAGCTCTGAAATGTGGCAGGAGCTTTCTGTCAACGAAACAGCACGACCTGATAATGGAAGGCACCCTCTGGAACGACAATGGCAAAGGATTGGAGGCTAAGGAGATTATATTTCCATGGCTTTAACAGGTTCACATGATATACTTGTTTGGGTTTTCTTTTCCCTGTCTGGTGTACCTTGTACCTTACTTTCCCAATTTGCTCCATTACCTCAAACGCGCCCTGCGAATTTACCAGAAATTCACTTTAAACCGTGGTGATCAGCACTAGCACTCTATCGCCTGGGGAGAAAGTAAGTATTTTAGCTCCATGGTTGTAAATCTGCTGCTGGGCCTGGGTCAACTGTTCCTTTACTGTTGTCATTACTACAGCAATCTGATCTTGCATATGGGAGATGTGCTCAGTCACATTTTTATGGGGGTTACTTTTTTTTTTGCTTATGATATATAACAAGTCCCTATTTACAGTCATGTGGGAACAAGCTAGCCTGTGTCCTTCCTCAACACCTTTCCCATCAATAACTTTTACCTTTTCATGTTCTTTGAATAGAGTAGGGTCTTTCAATTGCTCAGTACTAAAGTTATCCATGTACACAAATAAGTCTGCAAACTCTACAGTGGTGTCACTATCAGCTGGAGGCATGTTTTCCCCAAATGAGGCAAGGACATTCTCAGATTCCTCCAGCTCTCTCACCAACACTGAGAAAGGGAAGGCTGCAGTTTCGGGGCAAGAGTCCTCAACACTCAAGTTATCAAGACAGGTAAAGTGAGTAGATTGTTCCTAAGACCCAGAAGCTTTAGGAGAGCCAGAACTCCCACATAAATCCCAGAATTGAGGAAAATCCCTCCCAACTATTGCATCATGCATGAGATGAGGTACCACCTCAACATAGTTTACAAAATACAATCGCTGTGGGGTATTCTTTAGTGCCCCCACAGACAAAGGACAGAGCAGGTCAGGGACTAAGCTCTCTCAGTTTGGACTCCTATAGCTGTGTCAAAGAATGAGACAACAGAGTCCCCTGCTTATCTCTAGCTCATATGCTATGTACACACGTGCAATAGTTGTAGTTGGAAAGGATTGTGAAAGAACAAACGACTGCATGATGCATGAACAGGTGCTGGACATACAGCGCTGTTCTGCTCTATGGAGAGGGGAGGGGGAGAATGACGGAGCTGCACCTCGCTGCGTTGTTTCTCCCTCTTCACTTCTATTATGATCGTTCATCGTCCATCATTCGTAGATCCGCCAGAACAGTTGGACAAGGTGCACTGTATACACGCAAGATTCTCGGCCAATATCAGCTCCAAGCCTATTATCATACGAGAACCCTTGCACGTGTGTACTTAGCTATACTTTTCACTGTGAATATACTGCAGTGTGCAGGACACCACTTATCTGCGCCAATTAACACCTAACAGACTGTAAACCTAATAGACCACCCTGGGAAATGCCCAAACATAAAGCCCAAAGCACAGGAAAGGAATATTTAATGTGCAAAGGTTAAGGCTGGAATTCACCTTTGACATATAAACACCTTTTTTTTTTTTACAGCATTACATTATTATAGACAAGTTTAAAACAGCAGACCAGACAGGACTATCAAAATCAAGTTTCATTTTAAATCAATATATACACACAAAGTCTATAAACGTCATGTGCAAAAGATTCAACATATCTCATGTTATAGATCTGTGGAACAAAGGCCCCTATACTCTAAGCAATTTGGTTGATACTTTTAAAAGTCTGGCTTTTTAATTATCATTTCACAGTGTGTCAACAATTCATTTCTACATCCAGCACATAAACATAACAAATTTATTCAGGTTTTAGCTTTGTAAACCCAGATTGCATACTGTGGCAGGATAGAGATACAATCCCATTCCTATGAAATGTATGCTACAAGTCCCAATCTGCTCTCCCTTTAAACACATGCAAATCCAATGTATTCTATAAAATACAGAAGAACACAAATGGGCTGTGAAAAGTCAGCATTGGCAACATTTACAAAAGTTACAGAAGGCGTAATTACCTGCAGAGCACCAGCTACATGAAGACAATAGGGTTCATTTAACAAGGCAGTTTAGGCAGTAAAGATAGCAAGGTAAATGATCACTCTTCAGATTAGAGATAATTCACTTATTAGCCTAAAAAATGTTGTAAAAATTCAATTTACAAAGAATACACAATCATCTGTACGTAAAGGTTTTTATTTCTTTGCACTTGATTGAATATACTTTTTCTTACCAAACCTCTTTTCAACTATTGTTTTCTTCCTTTGGTATGTCCTTCAAAAGAATAAAAATAAAATAATACTTGCTTCTGCACACACAGTAGTACTGCACAATTTATTTTTTTCTCTAGCCCTCTCTGGTCTGCAGTTACAAATCGTTTTTTAAATATTTTATGTCCTAATAATTGTGATATTTTAATTAAATAAAATGTTGCTATAAAAATGATTTTTTTCTATTGGTAGGGTAAACTTCGAATAATGTAAAGACTTGCCTTATTCCCATCACAGATTTCTTTTTTTTTAACTGAAAAATAAAATACAATTTATTAAAACCAATAACTTTGCATTTATGATTTGGTGCTTTATAGGATGACTTAAACAACTTTTTCCCCTTTGTTAAAATAACTATATTTGTTTAAGTTGTTTTTTTAAACACCTTTCAGAAATAACTTTAATTAACACCTTATCTTCCCAGAGGATACCATAAGAGACAAAACAAGCTGTCATGTAGAACACTTTCAGGATGGGGTGTGAAAAAAACAAAAAAAATTAAGTACTGGATTTTATTCTTAGAATTTAGGTGATCACACGTGAGAACTGAACATTGTTCTTTGTAATTGGCAGTGACCTGGACCTTTCTTACAACCTTGAAGGAGGTAACTTTTAATTACAAATGCATTGGAAAAAAATAAATACATTATAAAAAAGCTTGGTTTTCACGTTAAAGAATAATTTTACCACTGTAATAAAGTATTTCAGTTTAAGTTTGAGAACCCTTGTTGGGTTGTACTGCAATCACGGACTCCATTAGAAAGCATCATTGTGACAATGGTTTCACCAGGCATGAAATTTTATAAATATTAGAGGAATACTATGACCCTTGCCAGCATCTTTTTGCTGTCTGTATTCACATGTGACTTACGTCACTTCCATTCTGGTGAAACTTTTGCCATTGGTACAATAAATCAGTGGAACATTCTTTTAAAGAGCATATAATAGCAGCAATTCAGCAGTTGTTTTACCCCCCCCCCCCCCCCCCTAGCTATATAAAAAAAATGCTGGATATACTTTTTAACTTTTTTGGCAGTTTTGCCTAACGCCTATATGTCATCCTATATGGCAATAGTACATTCCCGATTGACTTTTTTTTATTGTATTTTGTTTTGCCTGCCCATCTTGGTGTAGTTTGGAGTTCTTTGGTACTTTATAAATCCTTCTGCAATACTGAAAGTGTAAGAATGGGTAATAGGTGTTACAAGAACAGGCAAATAACATATGGCAATCCATGTTTTCCTGCAAGTTGGAAATTGATGGTCTATTTCACCCAAAAGGGCATATTAAACTAAAATCATGCTACCATTACTATATTTACGGTATTTTATTATTATTATTAATTAATTCATAATATTAATTCATTTGATGTATAATAATTTATATTAACTTTTAACAAAATTATGCATCATGTTTGATAAGAAAATCATCAAATATTATGTAAAAGTGCATAGCTATTTACACATATCTAGCCTAGCATGATTGATAAATACAGCCCTGAATATTTATATCCTCATTGAACCTAAGTTTAAAATCTGATGAATATTTACAAGATAGGGCTACATGAGGCGTTCCTCTTTATAACATACAAGGTGCGGCTCTGCAGTCATTAGAGAATGATAAGAACAATGTAGTTTATAACGAGACAGGCAGAAAGTGCAGGAAGCTATCAGCTTACAATTTTAGTAGTATAAAAACATAGTAAAGCTCCGCTGATTGCTCTGCTCCCTGGGTTGCTGAGGAAAGGGAAATCCTGATGATGCCTTTGCTATCATCAGGGTTTCCCTTTCCTCAGGGAGCAGAGCAATCAGCGGAGCTTTACTATGCTGACAGCTCTGCTCCACTGATCCTGGAGGCAATACGAGGGCAATAGAGGTTGAATGGAGATACTATCTCCATTCATACCTCTACTGCTCTGTGATTGGCTGAGGAAAGGGAAACCCTGATGATGCTTGAGCTGACATCAGGATTTCCTATTTCTCAGCCAATCACAGAGCACTAGGGGTGAATAGGCACAAGTCTCCCCATTCATCTCTAGTGCTGAATGGCTGAGAAATATAAAACCTCAGCCAGAGCACTAGGGGTGAATGGAGAGGCTTGTCTTCATTTAACCCCTAGTGCCCTGCAATCGCTCACTGTCAGGAGGATTTCCAGGTTCATTGCAACCCTGGAAATCCTCCTGTCATTGGGATAACCTGTAAAAAAAAAAAAAAAAAAAAAGTTAAATTGCACAAACACACACATTAAAAAAATAATTTTAAATTAAAGCCTTGTCCTATTTTTTACTTATATTTTAACCCTTTCAGGGAATGAGTAAGAGGATTTATGTACCCCTGTACTCATTCCCCAGGGTGGGGTGGTGGAGATCTGGGAGTCTCCTTATTAAAGGTGGCTTCCAGATTCCAAAGACCTTCTAAAAATATTTATAAAAGCCCCCATTGTTTTGAATGAAAGCTTTCATTAAAGCTTAAAAACGCTTGAAAAAGCCTCCATTGAGTGCAATGGAAGCGTTTTCCCGCGTTTATCCAGCGTTTTAATTTTTTAAATGTTGCAAGCAACGTTTAAGATAACGCTCAAAAACGTGCCTGAAGGAAACGTCCTGGTGTAGATTAGCCCATGGAAATGCAGTCTGTGTGGACTAAAGCTGCATACACACGTCCAATAATTATCGTTAGAAACGACTGATGAACAACCGATTGGCCAAAAAAAAAGGGACCAAGGACACCGACGAACGAGGATTGTCGTTGGAAATGAACGACCGCCACGGTGGATCTGATTGGCCGACGATCTTTCACTATCTATTGTGTACGGTCGTTCAGTGATGGTGCATGTTTCTGCGGTACACTTTCTCCTTTACATGTCCCTCCCTGCATCGTTCAAACGATTGTATCTACCGTGTGGACACTGTTGGTGGATTATATTTGAACGATCATATTGTTACAGCATGTACAGAATTGTGCACAATATGATTGTTCAAGTATAATCGTGCATAATCGTTGATCGGTCGTAATCGTTCATTTTCTAACAATAATTATTGGAAGTGTGTACCTAGCTTTAGCCTAAAATTGATTTGACAGGTGCACTTTAATATTCATGTGAAGCACAGGGGTATGTAATAGTGTTATGTATCTTTTTATAATGTATCTTTTTATGTATCCTTTTACAATGTATCTTTTTATGTATCCCTTTATAATGTATCTTTTTACATTTGTTTGGAGGCTGTAGAAGCTCTACACAGCGCTGAAACAAACCCGAATTTTTCTCCAATTGATTTAATGGGATTCGAATTCGATGTTCGACCACCCGAATTTTTTTGCTATATTCGGCCGAATAGCTTTTGAATCGAATAGTGAGCTATTCGACCAACACTAGTTATCATACCCTTTAGTATTTACCTTTCAGATTACAAACTCAAGCTTGTAAAATAGCTTACGTTTCTTCAAAGACATCTCAACTGACTCAGAAGCCTATATATTTAATGTACTTAGCTTAGAAAAAAAGTATTACTTAGTTTGCATTTTCCTTCTCCTAATAATGGCTACCACGGTACAATGCTCTGAGACTTTGAGTGCAGTAAAATCAGAGACCATGAAACTGTTTTGCATCAAGATGAAAGTACACATCCACCAGCTTAGAGCAAATAACAATAAAACTGCACACGGCACAGTGAATCAAAGTAGCCGAATATTTCTCTGATGGTTTGTGGATAACCTCACGTTTTCAGATGGGGATATGGTTCACCCAAGGAAGATATTAGCATTCAGCAAAAATCTGGCTTATGCTGCCACTTTTCTGACATTTATGACATTGTGTTACTGAATGAGTGCTAATAGTCTTCAGATTTATTTAACATGGTACAATACTTTGTAAAAAAGTCAGCTGGAAACTTTTACATTTTCTCAGTTGTTTTCTTGCAATGGTAAAAATTACCCTTTTTTTGTTTGTTTTTGTGGGCTATGATGCTATTAGTCTACCTCTATTAAAACAGTAACTAGAATCTTAGCCAATGAATAAGAGTGAAGCAAATACAAAAGCAATTATTTTATTAGGAGCTTCACTAGCAGGATGGTATCAATTCTTGCCACATAGACAAGAGATCATAGTTGCCCAAAGATTAGATGTTGTCCATTACATTGTGGTATGTATAAAATTTTTTGACATTTAATAACTCAGGTAGGTTAACAACTGGAGTTCCAAGAGAGCAGGTTAGAGATGTATCCATAAAAATTCTAGCAGCAACGATATCTAAGAATGCCTGGCAATGCTCAGCCAAACAATTGGTAATAGGAAACAACCAGATTTTGGAAGAAATTCCTGTTTGCCTAGGTGGGATTCCATGGGCTTATCTAGGCACTGAAGTTTCCATGACTTCTTCCAAGCACAGGTTTGCACAAAGAGACTAGATTTTCTGAAATACAAACCTTCTCCTCAATCTCTCTGTGGCTGATAGCCTGCAGGAGTCCAACTGCATTGGCTCCTCGGCCGGAGAGGGAGGTGGGCTTGACTCAGAGGTAGTGAGTGATCTAGAAGATGCAGTAGATGCTGAAAATTTTTCATGAAATCTGTGGTCAATCTTAAAGACCAGTAGGATAGTCTCATCCAGGGAGTCCTGTAAGGGGTGGATGACTAAAATATTCCTGATGGCATTGGATAGACCCAGGTGAGTCTGGATCCGAGTGCTGGCTCGTTCAACTACAAATTTACGGCCCAGCAGCGGAACTCTGCAGCGTATTCCTCCACTGGTGACCCTGAAGACCACAAAGTTTTGCCTCTGCAGTTGAAGCCAGGTCAGGGTCAGCATACAGAATCCCCATGGCCTTAAAAAATGCACTGAAAGAGGGTTGGATCCCCCTAAGGCAGGTTGAAGGCCCATGTCTGGGATCCCACCTAGAGAAGGGAGATGACTAGGCCAGGTTTGCTGGATCACCAAGCTCACTGATGAAAAAGTATCCTCTCCAGCCTTGAAAAACTTTATTAAATCAGGCCCTTTGAATACATCTCATCCCTGTTACCACTGGTGGGGAGAGCCTGGGAGCCACGACCTGGTGATCTACTTGGAACAAACTTGTTCAGTGGCCACTGGAGTCATTAGCCTATCACTCCTTGTGGGTTGTTCTGTGAAGACCAGGGGTCACTTACAGTGGATTCCACTCTTCGGATAATCCTGTTTCACTTTGATCACTGTGCCATAAGTATCCAAAAATTGGGATTGGAAGCTTTATTCAGTTGCTGAATCATTAACCTCTGATTTCCAGAGTTGTGAATGGCATTAAAAAAATGTACTGTACTCCCCTTAAAGTAACCCAACTAATAAAGCAAATAAAACAAAATGTACATACTGCTAACTAAACATGCACTCAAAAGAATAATCCTTGTAATGTTATCAGAAATCAGTAAAGGAAAATATGCATTTTTACAGTGGAATATACACTAAAAGAAGAGGAAGCTTTCTTTTTTTTACATTTTACATAAATAATACATCTGTAATAATTTTAATCCATATCCTCACCCCATGGAACCACAAAGAAATTGTACAAGTTCAAGACAATAACTCATTAACACTCAAAGGCAAATTTATTTAAACAGAGTGGCTAGGGAAGGGGATACGATGTAAATTTTCTTTGATTTCCAGCATTTACATTAACAAATCCATATTTTTTTAATATCCTATGTTCATCAAAAAAGACAAAATGTTTTAGAAACAGAGATTAGAAAAGTCATCATCAAAATGGATAGTAAGTTTATAGTTACCACCTTTACCCTGACCCTGTTTACTTCGTATTCAATAGGGATACCAGAACAGTGAACTGAAGCACTGTGACTGCCTAGCTCTGAAGGATTAGCAGATGTCATGGCCCGTGACACATTCTTCAAAATAGTTTAATACTCTCAGCCTACGAACTAAGGCCAAAGAAGTGCATTGCATTCTGATGAAATACAAACTAGAGAATCGGCTTGAAGAGATTAGAATTGACCCATTTTCATTATACTGGATTATATCTGCAGGTTGGAAGATTTTTCCAGGTATATTGGATATCTGCTGTGCGCTGTAATTCCTACGACCAGCCGCTACATCACTACAACATCAATTATTGACAGAAGGGTCATCAGATGAAACTATACAAAGAGGGTCAACCATTCAGTATCCTGAAAGTGTCTTTCGAAAAGGCTTTTAAGATGTTGAAGATTGGTGCAGATGGCAGGTGAAAAAATCTGCTCTTTGTGGGCATATGTCTTTTTTATGGATGCGTGCAATTTTCCTTTTATTGCTGTCTGAATTTGTGTCCAAGCAAGGGCAAAGAAACATTTCAAGCCTTAAAATGCACCAAAAGAAATGATTATGGTTTCTGGAAGCGGAGAACCTTTAGGATATAAGATGAACCTGTGCATTACTTATTTGGGCACACCACCCCAGTTGGTGTTGCTTGACCCTTGCGATCCATCTTGGGTTCAGTATAAACCCATTGATATTATATTCAGCAGTAAGTTTTTCCATCGGCTGTTGGTTGTTGGAGTCAGAACCTCTCCAACCACCAACAATTTGATGACAGATCGCTCTACACCTTAGCATAAAATTGTTGATAAACATTTGCTCTTAACAGTTTACATAGAACCAAATCAAATGTATTTTTGGGTAGATTTTGCAATTACCTAAACCTGTATTATATTTATTTAATTCCCCTGCCACTTAATTCACTTGGCAAGGCAACCTACAGTATCTGGTACTTGCAGGTATGAGGAGCATGTCATTTTCTCCCATCCAATCCAACATGACAGTGTCAGTGCATGGCAACTGGCTACCACATGTATGGAGAGAGTTCTTCTGCGTCGTCCTACTTCCTTTGGCCAATGGAAATGTGTATGGGTAAAAAAGAGATTAGCAAGTACAGTTACAAGCATGAAAGTGGACCTACATTTATAGGAAATCTTTTAACATATTTAAATGATAATATGCCTATTGTAACTACATTTTTCTACAATATTTGTTGCTTTAAGACACCCTTTAGGTGTGCTCAGGGTCATTTAACATCAGTTGTGCCAAAATAGTCAGGGGTGGCTTTAAACAGACACTTGCACACAATAACAATTATTTTGTATCTATATTAGCGGTAAATAGGTTTATAAGACAAAAGCAGCATGAAGTGCAATGCAATTCAATGCCATACTTTCATGGGATTAGTAAAGAATGTGAACTCTGTTAGTATCCTTTGCTCTTCAATATACTGGAATACAAAAATGCTGTTATTTTGCTTTGATGCAATAAAACCTGGATTTAAGTCATCATATGGTAATACAAAGCAGTGCATACAAGATGCTATAATCTGCAACAATCATAAAGCATACATTTTTATATCTGACTTCTTTCTCAGCTTTAAGGTTCTCTTTTTTATTATGGCCATGAATATAGCAATTTTCTCCAGTCTGTACTTGCTTAGGGGGTCCTGTGCCTGGCAGAATGACAGCTGAGTTGCAGAGGCTGGCTCACAAGAGAGGAGTTCCAACCATAAGGGAGATCCATAAACTCACACTGCTTGGCAGACTTGTCATTCGGAGACATTTTTGACTGCTTTCCACATGAAAGGAATTGACCCAGAAATGTAACGTCCACAATGAAAGCAACAACAAGCACAGAATTGTTATTTACACAGTAAAAAACACTATCAATTAATGTTACCTTGGTAGCTTCAGGTGGTAGGAGTATGTTTTAGTCCATTGGAGAAAAGTTTCAAAAACTCATCCAAGGAAAAAAAGGCTTACATCTGTATAATTCTATAATGATCAACTGATTGAAAAAAATAAAAAAAAATGTTTGGCCATATTTATTGGCTGGGATTATATAACACTCCTGGCACATGAAAGGGAAGTCAAGATTGTCAGGTATCCCTGACAGCTTTGGGACTGGTGGGACAGTTCTGTGTGCTCTGTGTTCAATAAACTATGGAAATATATATCAGTAGTAAGGGGATGACCTAATCTCTGTCCCTGGTAGGCATGTGATCATGGCACCTTGGGATACATGATATTGAGGGACTTGTAGGAACATATAAAATATATTTAAAAATGTAGAAAATTGACCTATTTTTTCATAAATAAAAGTGGGGGATTGGCATCAGATATTAGCTTATTAGCATCCTACTGCTACAAGTAAATTACCAATGTTGCTATAAATGCAACACATTATCAAATCCAACTTGGAAAAAAACTATAGAATTATAGTAATTAGGGTCACACATACTAATAATAATACACTAATACACATAATAACAAATATTACACTAATTATTCAAATAATATGCTTGAAAACATTAAAACTGTACATGTTGCTTATTTTATTTATTTGGCCTAAAGTCCTATCTAAAAGCGTACCTAAACTCAGAATTTTTACTTTACATAAAAGGACAACCCTTTTATTTAAAGTAAACATTTTGTTTGTTAGTGTTTTTTTGCAACACCTTTTAATTTTTTTTAAAAGGGTGCAACACTGCCCCCTAATTCCTAATCTCCTTTTAAGAATGAATGGGAGTGTGGAGCCTCCCGGGATACCTATGTCACGAGTCCAGGGAGGCTCTTGGCTGCTCTTTCAGTGCATGCTCGGGCCCTTTCATCACTAGGGAAAAAAATTGCACGCATGTGTATTGAGATTGGCAAATTTTTACCCAATCTACATCACCTGATCTTGCACATGTGCAGTGCGAGATCAGGTGACGTAGTAAGAAAAACATGAAAAAAGAGAGGAGAAGATGACGGGGCCTGGCGCTCCCTCTGTGGCGGGCCAAAGAGGGATACCAGGATGACGCAGTACCCAATGGAAGAAACCCCCCGATGGATAGACTGATCTGCGGGATTTAATGTAAGTGTGGTTTTTTTGTTTTGGGTTAGTTTTGAGTTTACTTCTGCTTTAATATTGATACTAGACAGTTCTCAAGACATATAGCGTTACTGGCCAGAAAAAGTAGGGGAACAATAAGCATGGGCTCCCTCCTGTCAAAACCACTCTCTAAGCACACGCAATAGTGGGAAGAGGGCATATTGACAGAAGGGTTCCTCAAGGGACTTATTTAATCTAATTTAATTTACAAAGACAAAAGCGTTACAAAAAAAATACTTGTAAGGTAAAAAATTAAAAAAGCATGGAAAATATCTATACCCTCAATTCAAATCAAAGAGTTAAAGGTACACAGAAAGTAAGCCACGGGTGGAGGACATCAAGACTAAAGACGTATAAACAAATCATAAATTCCTTTTGTGCAAACTATGTAGACTTGAAATTGACACTAAAAATACCCAATGTAACAGTTTACATTGGGTACTTATTCAAAACCTTTAAAGCCTTCTTAAATAGGGGGCCCCATAATACCTCTTACCCTTTCCTACCAAGTGTTAAATAATGGACCTAGAAATAAACACTGTGACTAAATTTGGATAAAGTAAAAAGTACAATCTATGTGTACAGTCTAGCTTTTCGACCTCTCTCTAATCAAAATATACATATAGAAAACCACAAATTGTATTTATTTCCCTATCCTTTATTAGTTTCATCCAAGTCTGAGCCCCATGGGGCCTCTGTATGGTTGTCTTCTTGCCAAAAACCACTATGGAGGTGTAATGCGCCTGGGCACACAAACCACGACCAACTCCAGATATCCTTCAATCAGGCTTTATTCAATGTCATAAAGCAGGACAAGGGTTAAGTCCAAACAAGCGAAGTACAAGAGGGTAAGGCAAAGACAGGTCAATAACAATCCGAGGTAAGGGCAGGTAGCAGGCAGAATGGTCATTAACAATCCGAGGTCAGGGCAGGCAGAGTTCAAGCGGAGTCAACTTCAGACCAGGTCACTATGGAGATGACAAATCTCTGTGTTAACAGAGGCTATAGCGGGCAATGGTGTACAGGACAGGCTCTCCTTAAATGGCCAGAGTGACCAATGACCTTGCGCCACCTGGCGCCGTCTGATAGGAGACTAACTGGCCGCAGGGAATTCAAACTAACTATGTCTCTCCCCGGGGCGAGGCAGCCGAGTGCCACGCCCTCGGGGGTTACAAGAGGGACACATAGTAGCACGCGCACCTCTTCCCAAAGCACCCCTAGGATGTGCACTACTTTGCACATGCAAAGGAGTGCTGAGAGCAGGTGTTTCAGTAACCACATCCGAAGGGATGCAAGGGATGCCGCCTGGCTGAACAGTAGTTTGGCCAGGACGGATCCCTCCGCCTGCAGAGAGAGACACGCTGCGAGCAGACCAGCAGCCTCGGCCATGCTGCCTGCTACAGCGGCGTCTCCCTCTGTGGCTGGGATCCCCAGGGACACTGCGGGCTCACAGGACGGGTAAGTTCCTTACAGGAGGTTTTTGGATGGCACCATTCTGCTTGAATCCATAACCAGTTGATGATATCCAGTGCCTTTAACTCCTGAAGAAGCGGACAAGTTACATGAAACAAATTAGGAAAGGGTCTTATCCCTGCTTGTCTTTTGGCTAATTACCATGACATGATAATTACAAATATATTGCAACAATCTGACAATATATATATAACAATAGGAGGCTCTGAGACCTTGGAAAGGACTAGTAAAATGTCTAATTATTCCATCTTACCTTTATGCAGAATTGTCACTGTAGGTTGCTATTGATGATACCTAAACATATATACTTTAAAAATCATATGAATACATTATATTTTTAATATGTAAATGTTTTTTTTTTATTTTGTATTATACTTAGTAGGTGTTTATAATAAAATAGGTACCTAAAAAGTTCCATTTTTGTTTATGATATTTTAGAATGGGTCAGTATTGAGAATGTGGATTTTGTTCTTGCTAACATTTTCAATAACAGCCTAATAGATGACTCCCACTTGAAAATCCGTAGTCAGTTTGAACTCGTAGACTAGTAAAGTCTCAAATGCTCAAAATATTAAAATATTTCTAAACCTATTTTAAAAAAGAGTTATCAAACCGGGCAGCACATTTATATTCACCCCTATATTTACAGCAGTTTCACATTGGAAACTTTTTTTTAAAATGTAAACTGCAAGAATTTTGTGCTAAATAAATATATTTAAGATATACTTCGAAATTAAGCTTCCCCACTTATGTGAAAACTTTATTTTCCTGGAACTGAAAAAAAATATGAGTCTTCCGTCAGAACTAATACAATAATCTATACTGTAAGTGATGGTGCCCTTGGAAAATATTGCAACTTTGAACTGCATAAATAGCTGTTGTTTTATGTTGTACCATAATTCAGATATGTAGCGGGTTTACAGAATGCACAATGCTGCTTGGTGTTTCAAAAATTGAAAGTGCTATCTCAATAGACGTTTGGATGCAGCAGGAATATTAAGTAACAGGAACTCGTGCTAGAACAAAATTTCCTGGCACAGCAAGAATATGGGTGTTCAGGATTCCTGCTGTAAAAGTTAGCCTTGAGTTAATAAAAAATAAGATCATTCTTTTGGTGCAAGAGATATTAAAAATTCTGAAAGCAAAGGCATAGACGTTCCATGTCAAGTAAGGGCTAAAAATGCTGGTTGCTTTCAGGTGCATGTAGGATAAGTCTGAAATGCTTCTGAGAATATTTGTACATTATTGACAGGCATTTGAAGTTTAGCTGACCTTCTTCTGACCTATACTCTATCTGCTTCTAAGCTGCATCATCCTGCTTCAAGCTGCTTTTGCCTTCCCTTATATGTGGAAAAAACACTTTTGATGTGATAAAAAAAGTTTAACACATCCCCTAAATTCACAGAAAAAAACCTTCCCAACTCCATCCCCTGTCCCTTTTCTGACTTTTAGTTTTGACAAAAATTTACCTAAAAGCCTAAACGTCAGATCTTTAGACAGACAGGGTCTCAGGTCTTTTTTCTGGTCTGTAGCATGATAAGAGTTTGGTATGTAGATCCTGTGTCACTTCCTGGCGACATAGAAATGGACAACGGATAGCCCTGAAACCTTCCAGTGTTATACAAGAACAGAGGGGAGGTGTCACACCTACCTTTGTTCTTGCCGGTCTTGCTTTTGCACCACGGGAGGCTGTGGAGAAGTCCTGGCTGCTGCTAGCCCTCTTAGGGCTCACATATTGTGCAAGCTGTAGCACCCCCCTAGAGGCTCCATCTCTCCCTTTACCTTCCTTAACCATTCTCCTGCCCAGTGATTTGGTATCGTGCATTGTCTTGCCCACCCTGGTGTGCCCAAGGACTGTAACCAGGTGGCCTGCCAGCAGCACAACTTTTGCACCCCTAGAGGCTCTGGAGAAGACCTGGCTGCTGCTAGCCCCTCCTAGGGCTCACATTGCTATTGTGCAAGCTGTAGCGCCCCCCTAGAGGCTCCATCTCTCCCTTGACCTTCCTTAACCATTTTCCTGCCCAGTGATTTGGTATCGTGCATTGTCTTGCCCACCCTGGTGTGCCCAAGGACTGTAACCTGTTGGCCACCAGCAGCACAACTTTCGCACCCCTAGAGGCTCTAGAGTCGACCTGGGTGCTGCTTAGCCCCTCTTGGGGCTCACATTGCTATTGTGCAAGCTGTAGCGACCCCCTAGAGGCTCCATCTTTCCTAACGTGAGAGAAGGTACAAGACAGGGTAAGGATTTTCTTGAGGGGAACTTATTAACTGTAGATAGAAAGGACAAAAAAAGGACAGGTAGTTGATCTTGCCTGGGAATATATTTTACAGTTATTTATTATTTTGCAAAATTTAAAAATCAGGACTATACATTTTGACATGTGCTTTCAATAAAAGGTGCCCAATATTTTGTTACTGTGTTATAGAGAGACCTAACTAGTTTAAAAAAGAAAAATAACAAGCAAGGGGTGCCTCAGTCTGTTAAAGTTCAAACTTACAATAAATTACATAAGTGGAAGAGCTTACCTGCTTTTTGAGCAAGAGTACCATGTATTATGTAATGCACACGATTCCAAATCCAAAAAAATGTGTATTATATAATATATATAAATATATTTATATATTTTTAGATTATCTATTTTTTATATATATATATATATATATTATAATATATTATATATACTGTGTAATAATGTATTATATAGGCATGTAGCTAATTCAGGAGACTTTTGAATGGAGAAAAAATGAAAAAACAATGGAAAATATTTTTAAGTAAATGACTAACTTTTCAGTGGGGTGGTGAGGAACATGTGCCAAGGAAACAATGGAGTGTCCAAACAAGCGTAGCTATGTTATCCAAAGCACAAAGTAGGAAGAAGAGGTATGGAGATGCTTATAGTGCATGCACATGTCAGAAGCATCATATCTAACACCGTAGTGTTGCTGAAGTTTGCATGCTAGTGCACTCAACATGTATGAGCAATAAACCACAGCAGAGGTGTTATCCCTTCTTCACAGACGTGATTTTTTTTTAAGCATTCTAATGTACAGGAAATTAACTTATCTTTAATTGTTTTACATACACAACATAGATTTTTGCTAAAACTAACAATTCTTTTTAAAAACAGAGTGAATATACTGTGTATCCTATTTCATACCGTTTAAGAAACATCAATGCTTGTCTTGAGTGGAAATCTATAGCTAGAAAAAACCTGGCCCTTAAAAATCCAAACTTCTAGGTATTTTCTTGAAAAGATAATTGCTGTTTGCAGATTTCATGATAAGCATCCGCCAGTTGATCCCATGGCTAAATATTTTAGTGGATATCTCAAAAAGCCTCATGACCAAAGGCCATGTTTATAAATCGATAGCATTGATTCATTTAACTGGAATCAAGGATCTTGACTTATGCCCCTTCTTATTCTAAGCTTTTTCTTTTACAAAATAGTTTATTGTCTCTTGCAGGTAAAATGGCCAGCTTAAGAAAAGTATAGCTTGCATTAAGAACAACAGAATAGGAAAGCCTGCTTGCATTTAAAGAGCTGATGCCATTTCAAAGCTTAATGACTTAAGATATGCCTAAACCCATCCTGATAGTGGTTGCAGATAAGAGCCTTTATCTTATTTTCTCATAGATCTAAGAGAGCCAGATTTAAATACATATATATATATATATATATATATATATATATATATATATATATATATTGCTTAAAAAAGGGCACGTGTTACTATAATGTCCTGTATTTATGCCAACCTGGAGAGAATTTAATCCGACAGCTCTTGGAAGTCAAGGCACAAAAGGCACAAAGCCAGCAGCTCCCTTTATGAAACTACTTCTTTTTCTACTGACTTTCCCAACTCCCAACTTCCAAACTCTTCCCACCATTTGCAGGGCCAAGAAAAGAATACAGAGGCAGCCACTCAACAGACTATAATCAATACAAACTTGAATTAACCTTAATAGCATTAACCCGAGTAACCCAAGTGTCTTGATATGGATAGGTGAAAGGTTTGTCCTACATGCAAAATTCCTTTCCAGAACTTTAGTAACAGCTACTTATAAGTTATACTTTTATCCCACGTCTAAATTATTTTTATACCTCCAAGAAAAAGTGAGGAAGTTGAAATTCCAAGTCTGACTTCAATATATTTATGAAGTACAAAATTCTTGTAGTTTTTATGTGTTACAAATTTGCCAATTTCCTGTTATATTTCTGATTTATATGTACTGGCACACATCTTCTCCAACCAACCTACTATATTAAAAAAAAATGAGATAGTAATTTAACCTATAAACTATAGTTACCCCTGGTACAGGATAGGAGGAAATTAAAAGGTCAAACTACCCATCATCTCTGTTATTTTATGAACCAGTACAGACATTTTTCTATAAAACATTTGGCTGGTGCACAGGGAACCAGGAGCATTTACATAAAACTGAATTCCAGGTAAATACACAACTGAAATATGTAGCTGGTATATCAACTAGCAGATTTATAACTTTTTCATATAGGCATTTCTGCAAGGGAGGAAAACTAGATCCTCAACTCTAACTGTAGTTAAAGTTATGGATCAAGTTTTGTTTAATGCCGCAGGAGAAACTTATCGGTTCCTGGTGCTAACCTTCCCTTACCTAGTATAAATGCTGCTCTATAGGGGTTAGAAGAAATTTATATAAAGACAAATTGAGGTGCTCAACCTGTATATGCATCTAAATATAGATTTAAAGCAGAACTTTAATAAAAACCTTTGTTTTTGAAGAGCCCTTGACCCCTCCACAATCCAGTCTTTTTCTTTCTGGTGGAGATGGGACAACATCTTTTTTCTTTCAGCTTCTGCTCACATCACCCAATCTCACACTGCACAGACAAAAGATTGAGTGATGTGTTCTCCTAAAAATGTTAAAATAAGTGCAGATCTTACCGCTCATTTTTTTTACATTCCAGTAAAGCAAAAGAAGCAGCCCGCAACCTTATTGGATATATGATGTATGTATCCCAAAAGGCTGTGGCTTTGCACTTCAGTCTTTATTACTGTGGTGGTAAGGATGGAAGGGAACAGGTTCTCCCAAAAAAAACATTTTCCATCATCTAAAATGTTAGACAAACTTGTGTAAAATGTTAAAAAAAATATGATGATAGGTCAGCTTTAAAGCAACTTGGTTGACTTGGTCAAAAAATAGCCTAAGCACCCTACAAAAATTGCTCACCTGCCATTTCACCCTCTCTACCAACTAATGATTGTTAGAAGTGAGATAATACACAGCACTTTGCAGAGTCCTTATTTCTTCAATCTAATAATTTTACCATAGTCATATGTCCCTAAAAGGATAAGTAACTTGTAGGGATGTGGAAGGAAATCAAAAAGCCCGAAAGAAACCATTACACAAATGTCATGCAAGGCAAACGTTCTAGCAACTGTGCCACATTGATTTAACTTTGTTTAGCTACCACTCTAGTAGCATCTTCTCCATACTGCATTGTATCTTGTGATGACATATAGACAAGCAAGAAAAACCAAAAGGAGAATCTAACATTTCTAGGTTCTAGAAGTTTTAGAGGTGTTGGATATGCCGACTTTGCCAGGGACCATAACTCTTTAACTAAGCAGAGATTTCGGGAATGGGAGGTGGGACAGATGAGTCCCACCTCCCTGTGTTTACGAGGGTTATTTTGTTGTTCATTTTTTAAAGGGCCACATGGAATCCAAAATGGGACAACTTGTTTAGTGTTTTTTTCATTTTTTAAAAAGAAACAAGGTTGTTTGATATATACCAATAATAAAAAACACAGCTGAAATAATCCATCATTGAACAGTGTTCTAAGGAATAAATTATATTGCTCCGTCTCCCTTTGCTCTCTCGTCTTTCTTTTATTTCTATACTTTCTTTTACCCATTACTTTCTTACCAACAATCATGTATCCATATTTCATTATGTTGTGGGTTTTTATGTTCATTATTATGTGAAATAGCACCTGATCATTGTATGTGCTGTATTCTCCTTATTCTTTGTTAATATTGTAGTGGGGTTTGCTTTCCTTTTTGTTGTCTTCTCTGTTTTATTATTATTCTTAAAGATTTCAATAAAAATTTACATTAAAAAATAAAATACAAATAGATGGTTTTATGTTTGTCTGGAGGTCCTCTTTATCAGCATGAGAAAATCTGATATAGAACTGAAATTTGCTGCGTGGAACAACCCAGAGGGGAGAAAAGCCTAATCAACAAATCATTCTAAGAAGAAAGCAATGTACCATTCAGTCATTTATCTGCAGCTACGCCTCAATAATACAGATAAACTGTAATGTTGTTTAAGCCAGCATTAAAACATTGGCTGGAGTTTATATACAAAGAGAGGAGAAAGAGGTTTTCTTGCACTGTGCTGCTGTTATCCACCTGACTAGCCAGTAAGAAAAGTCAGACTTTATTAGCCCCGAGTTCTAGATCTTCAAAGGCAACCAATTAATCACTCAGCCTCATTGAAATAAAAGTATATGAAGTGTAAAATAACTGATTAATTTACTACAGGGCTGGTATCTGCTTTCTGTGTAGCTTGATCTAATTTAACGTTGAAGGGAATTAAACGTACAAAGTGATATAGACTGTGTTCCCAGTAATCTGCACAATGTAGACGTGTTATCAAATGCAAACTTTAATTCATGCAGAATTTAATCCCTCAAACTTTTTCCTTGAACGTTTTTTTCCCTGAATGCTCAAGTGAGATAAAAATGGTAGGTCAAGGTTTGAAAGACTTGGAGAAATTTCATGGGACTGGGTGCTTTTTTCTTCTAAGATAAGTTTGATTAACCTTCTTTAACATGCAGGTAGAAAGTCAAAGGCAAAGTTAACAAAACAAATGAGAAATGCCTCTATCAAAATGAGATCTGTTGTAGTTCATTAAATGATTGGAGGCCATGCAATGATTATGAGTATGCTTAAGGGACATCGAGGAGGGAGAATGTGGATACATTAGGATGAGCATTTTTTAAGCAGTATATATGGACTATTCCACAAAGGTACGAAAATGAAGTAGAAGTGAAAGACAGTGTATAAACTTTTCATGGAAATATGGATGTGCATAGAGAGTTACTCTGAAAACGACTGCGTTTTTAAGGAAATGGATGGTCACAGAAGTAGAAATGAACATAGTAATTGAAGTGGGTAGTCAAAATTTGTAAAAAATAAATAATCTTTATTTAGTGAGCATTTTAGGGTGTTTTTTTCCCTTTTTGACTGGCTGGGTAGTCAAAATTTGTTAAAAATAAATAATCTTTATTTAGTGAGCAGTTTGGGGTGAATTCAGAGATATTTTATTACTATTGTGTAATCACTTTTATATTTGTGATTTATGTTTATCTTTTTGTTCATTAAATATTTGTATAATTTTTGTCTTTGTGTGAAAACAGAAAATATTAATGCTAATGAAAATCTGTCTCTTGGTTAGAAGAAGGAGTTTTTCATAACCCTCCAGAGCCAATAAAACCCATTGCAGTCCTAAAGACTAGTGTTGGTCGAATAGCTCACTATTCGATTCGACAGCTATTCGCTCGAATACAGCAAAAAAATTCGGGTGGTCGAACATCGAATTCGAACACCATTAAAGTCAATGGGAGAAAAATTGGGGTTTGTTTCAGCACTGTGTAGAGCTTCTACAGCCTCCAAACAGATGTAAAAAAATACATTATAAAAAGATACATTGTAAAAGGATACATAAAAAGATACATTGTAAAAGGATACATAAAAAGATACATTATAAAAAGATACATAACACTATTACATATCCCTGTACTTCACATGAAGATTAAAGAGCACATGTCAAATCTATTTTAGGCTAAAGCTAGGTACACACTTCCAATAATTATTGTTAGAAAATGAACGATTACGACCATCTCCATTCAACCTCTATTGCCCTCGTATTGCCTCCAGGATCAGGGGAGCAGAGCTGTCAGCATAGTAAAGCTCCGCTGATTGCTCTGCTCCCTGAGGAAAGGGAAACCCTGATGACAGCAAAGGCATCATCAGGATTTCCCTTTCCTCAGCAACTCAGGGAGCAAAGCAATCAGCGGAGCTTTACGCTGACAGCTCTGCTCCCCTGATCCTGGAGGCAATACGAGGGCAATAGAGGTTGAATAGTAGAGGTATGAATGGAGATACTATCTCCATTCATACCTCTACTGCTCTGTGATTGGCTGAGGAAAGGGAAACCCTGATGATGCTTGAGCTGTCATCAGGGTTTCCTATTTCTCAGTAAATCACAGAGCAGTAGAGGTATGAATGGAGATAGTATCTCCATTCAACCTCTATTGCCCTCCTTTTGGCTGCGGTTATAGCTAATTGAAGGCACCTGCTTTCAATTAGCTGTGACCGCACAGTTCCCACGGTCCAGGAATCCCACAATGACATTATGATTCATAATGTCATTGTCAGATAACCTGGAAAAAAAAAACAAGTTTAAAATAAAAAACAGATACGAAATAAATAATTTAAGAAAAAAAAAAAAAATTCCTCCTGAATTTTTGCTGTCGAATCCCGTGATTTTCGGGTCGGGTCTACCCGAATTCGAACAGCCATATTCGGGTCGAATATAGGGACAACCCGAATTCGAACATCAACACTACTAAAGACCACACAAACCTTGTTACCTAACCATTTTTTTTTAAAGAATGTACATAATAGTACAAAATATTATTAGAAGAACAGGATTTTTAGGGCATCATGTTATCAACTTCAATGAAACATAATGTATTTTTTTATGCCACATCATTTTTATTGATAAAAAAGAACAACATAGCATATTAACAGATTTCAGAGATGATACTCTATACATTTGACAGTATACATGTAGCATGATTTATTCTACCTCAAACTTGATGCATTTTATGGTTTTACGCTTCTTTAGGAGTATAGTATATACCTTTTTGAAGGAACTACATGTACTACATTCTTCACTGTAAGGTCTGTGAAAATGTGGAATTGGCTCCCTCAGAAGTAGTTTCAGCAACTACTATAGATTGCTTTAGGAAAAAGCTAGATACTTTTCTAGAAGCACAGAATATAACTGGGTATTAAGGCTTTTAAGGAAATATTACAGACTGTTGATCCAGGGAACATCCGATTGCCTCATGGAATCAGGAAGAAATGTTTTTACCCTGTTGGTGCAAATTGTACCAGGGTTTTTTTTTCCTTCCTCTGGACCAACTATTTGTATAGGGTTTTATATCTGGGATATGTTTATTTCTCTTAAGGTTGAACTTAATGGACTTATGTCTTTTTTCAACCTGACCTACTATGTTACTATGTATACTGTTATATCTGGAGAGTATCAGCTATGATGTCTCTGTTAACATGTAAATGTAACTGTACAACTGTTTAAAATACTCCCACAAAGGGAAACTTCACAGACAAGGAAGCCCATGTGTTGCTATAACCATTCTCCTTTACTCTCAGCTTGAAAGTGGGAAATAGAAACAGGGCAGCAGCAGAGGGAGCAATAAAACCAGAGTGAAATCCATACAGTTAGGTCCATAAATATGTAGACAGAGAAAACTTTTTTCTAATTTTGGTTCTGTGCATTACCAAAATTATATTTAAATGAAAAAACTCAGATGCAATTGAACTGCAGACTTTAAGCTTTAATTCAGTGGGTT
>NC_092866.1:46637445-46641850 GCF_032062135.1 Pyxicephalus adspersus | reverse complement strand
ATCCAGCTAAATGCAGTCACATTGATTGGGAGGCGTTTCATATTACAGATGAACAATGACCCAAAACAAACAGCCAAAGCAACCCAGGAGTTTATTAAAGCAAAGAAGTGGAATATTCTTAAATGGCCAAGTCAGTCACCTGATCTGAACCCAATTGAGCATTCACTTGTTGAAGACTAAACTTCAGACAGAAAGGCAAACATACAAACAGCAACTGAAGGCCACTGCAGTAAAGGCCTGGCAAAGCATTAAAAAGGAGGAAACCTAGCATCTGGTGATGTCCATGAGTTCAAGACTACAGGCTGTCATTGCCAGCAAAGGGTTACAAACCAAGTATTAGAAATGAACATTTTATTTTGAGCTTTTGAATTCGTCCAATTACTTACTTTGAGCCCCTGAAATGAAGTGATTGTGTAAAAAAAGGTTTTAGTGCCTCACATTTTTTTTTGCAATCTTTTTGTTCAATGCACTGAATTAAAGCTGAAAGTCTGCAGTTCAACTGCATCTGAGTTGTTTCATTTAAAATTATTTTTGGTAATGTACAGAACCAAAAAAAGAAAAATAGTTGTCTCTGTCCAAATATTTGTGGACCTAAGTGTAAGTTTCCAATATCCCCAATCTATATTGGAAGATAATAAGGGATAAATAGACTGAGTATTGATTGATTTCATATGGGACATATTGCATTATTAATAACTAAGATGTACTGAAAAAAGGGGGCCTACATTTTATCCTTAGAAGAAGTATAAACAAATCCACATAACTTTCTAGAGGATTACTGGGGGGGGGGGTAGGAGAGATCTCTCAAATCCCCATAACCCACCCAAGAAAGAAACAAAAGTAAACAGGATCTGATCTGGCAGACAGTTTCATCGGCTGCCACTCCAGGTAAAAACCCCAGCCGAGTGAGAGTATTCCATAGTTACATAGTTGGTAAGTTTGAAAAAAGACATAAATTCATCAAGTTCAACCACTAGGGAAATAAACATATCCCAGATATAAAACCATAGTATAAAGACATAGTTGGTCCAGAGGAAGGAAAAAAACCCTAGTACAATTTGCTTCAACAGGGGAAAAAAGTTCCTTCCTGATTCCATGAGGCAATCGATGTTCCCTGGATCAACAGTCACTGTTATTTTTACTTTAAAGCCACTTAGGACTCAATGGCTCTATTCCCTGTTTGAGAGAAGTGTTGTCATTCCAGCTGAGTACTAGATACTTAAATACCTAAATAATAACCAATCAAAGAAATAAACAGAAATATCCAAAATGATTGAAGAGCCAAATATAGATCAAAATAATACTAATAAACTCATAGAGCATAATCCTTAGTAAAAGATTTTTAACAATCCTTAAATCAGCAAATACATATAGAACAATTTTCTCACACAAAAAGTTACATGAATTTAGTCAGATATTATGAACAAAAAGGTTTTTTAAAACTAAACTTTTTACAATGAAATTCACACATTTGAATTATGTTTACAGACACTTTAATATAAAACAATTTATTGTTAAAATTTTACTCATCAAGCATATCAATCTCCATATATACCTGTAAATTAATGTAGACAAAAAAATAAGTATATCAGTTTATTTTTTTATAGTATTTATTATTATAGTATAGAGAAATGATTGTAAAGGTGATACATCCTCTATAAAATACAGACTAATTAAATTGTTAATATATTTGAACTGTGCTCCCAATAATTAAAACAATGTTTTTTTTATATGCTACCATGGCAAAGGACAAAGTTGAAACTTTTTATAATACCTAGAAAAATATTTTAGTAAGCCTAATTTATAGAGATGTATGAGAAGTTTGTCCTTAGCAAACGATAATAAATTTAATTGCAATAACTAGATTAGGTTTAATTAAAATTCATTTAAATTGGAATTTTATGTACTTAGCACCAACCTTAATAACTGGCAGGTGAATGCTTATAATAATTCCTCAGCAAATAATGCTTGTACAATTAACAAATTTCCTTTGGATATTGACTTTAGGTTTTAAAAAGCTGATCTGAAGTGAATTGCTTACAGTTATGTATTTAAGAAAAAGTATTTGCCAGTGTCATTTGTATGTGTACACTGGCTAAAGTTAGGTCCAACTCTAGTTCGCAGTACGCCAACCCCTTCCAAACCATGCAAAACTGCACATACCTCTTTATTTGAGTATTTGCTCTGGTTACATGATATCACTAGTCCTCTTAACATGATCTAGTATTTGGCAAGTCCTAACTGCCGCAGAGATCATTGCTGCCACATCATTAAGTAATGGTTCTTTCTGCAGAATTATCTGGTGTGGAAGAGATCCAGGGAGATCAGTATAAGCCTATTAGCGACTCTTGCATTAACCATGGAATTTTTTGACTATCTCTAAGAGAAGAGAAATGCACAGGATGGACTAGGTGCATGCTCATTCTTCTGCTCATGTGTACATCTTGATGAAAGGGTGCGCATATCCCTGTACTTGCTAAACATGCACTTATGCATACATAGACATGCTCTCTGGGTGCCCCGGCTATTTAAACTTCAGCATCCCACTGTGTCTTTGCTGAGTGTTTTTCTGTAGTTTGACCTGATCTGTGACCTCAGACCTCCTTTGTTGACCTGGTTTATTCTTCTGAATTTCTTCTTGGATCATCTCTTTGATTGTTTTCTGGACCTTTGATATTCTGTTTCTGACCCTGGCTTGCTCCTGCTTTGTACTGCATTGGCCTAAAAGTTATCTACACTAGCTATCAATCTAACTATGATTCTACAATCATGTTCCTCTAGTTCCCATGTGCCTCTGTCACCATCATTAGGAACACCTGGGCCGGAGATGCAGAAGAGTCTATCCTCATCCTCCACCAGGAATGTGATACTACCACCCAAAAGCCTATACGTTTTTTATCTCCGTTCTTTAGTTAAAGGATAACAGCACCTACAGTAAGGCAGATACTTGTAAGCTAATGAAAGTGAACTATAATATCAAGGTTATACCCTTATTGGTGGACATGGTGAAAAGTGGGTATTCCGAAAGGTCATGGTTTATTGTTACAATTTTCAAAAGTTTGTTACTGTTTGGAAAAAGAAACTCTGTATGGGGATATTTCACTTGGCCACTGTTGCATGTTCATTTCCTTTACAGACTTTGCTAGCAGAAAGATATGAACACATCCATCTGCAATAATCTACCCGCTGTGATTTAGTTCACATTTTGTTGTTTTAGTGTGCACTTATTTATCACAGCACAACTGTATAATGTTGAATTTATAGTGCTACATTGCATTTTCATAAAGGTCAGTACTGCTCCCAGGGCTCGGGAACACTTCTGGCAAATATTAAATGCTAAGAATATTGTAAATTGTGCTAGATTGAATATTATTCATGTGAGATTTTATTTAGAAGATTTTAGTGTGATTCACTAAGTTGTTTCTCTTCTAGTTTTACTTTCTTTTAAATAAAACCTTCTTGCCGAAGCACATGCGGTAATAAAAGAGAACTATAAATAATATAATTATATTATCCAGAATTACATAGTAAAATAAAATAATAATAAAAGAATAATAACTGTTAGCATGTAAAAGACTATGGGCCGTCTAGCTCTTGCCATATCGTGTGACCAATCACACCTAACAGAGAATTTGGTTATTTTACATATCATTATAAAAGCCTTGTGTATATATGGCTTGCATATGGTTCAAGCCTTTCATGTAAATAAGGGGTAAACATATTAATGTGCACCTAAAGCCTCAATAGGTTTACAGTTCTAGAAAATCACCAAAAAAATCAAAGCACAATTACACACAAATATTACCAGTCCTAACTGAAGCCAGATCCCAAGTGCAATACGCTCTCAATAGGTTTTAATACAAAAAAGTGGCACTTTTAATGTGGCAATTATCTTCCTTTAGCATCAAACACTCTCCCCAAATCAGTATACAAAGGTACATGAAAACAATTCCACCTATACCCCACAGGTAAGAATAAACTTTCCTAAATTGTAGGACCATTATATTTTTGTACAGTCAGGATGAACAGATCAGATCACCACCATCCCAACGACGAACCACAACGGAATTTGCAAATGTACTAAATCCAATCCAAGAAGAGGAAAAAATGGTTGCTGTATAGGATCAACAAGCCATTTGAGCATCTCACATCAGAATGGATCCCACAAGAGACACGATGAGAGAAAAGACTGACCCGTATCACCAGCCAACAGGATACAAAGTAAATATATGAAACACCTACAATAAAGCAACAAAAAACAGCTAACAGTGTAGCCAACTTATTAAAAAAAAAACAAAAAAAACTATGTCAATATGTTTTGATATCATGTGCATGATTGAAAGCACCACTGTTTTTGGAATTGATATGCCTATGCAGTTTTTGTTGCAGTATGTGTCACTTTTAG
>NC_092866.1:46623233-46636430 GCF_032062135.1 Pyxicephalus adspersus | reverse complement strand
TACAGTCATGAAAACTGTGAGTTATTACAGAAAATTTAGCAGATTTGTGCACATATTTGTTCACAAGCATTGATTATCCTGTATTACACATCCGCTACTTCAATTCGCTGGCAAACAAAAGCAAGAGTTGCAAAATTTTTCCAAATATATATAAAAAAAAAAAAAAAAAAAAAAAATTGGCAAAAAAAATGTTTTGCAAAACTAGCAGACCACAGAGAGAAGTTCGGAAGTGCATCAAAGTTGCAGATGCACAGTTATAATTATGTATATATTTCATCAGTACAAAAATTGCTAGAGACTGGAGAAGATAGACTATTATGGGTGAATCTAAATGACCTAGCAAACCTGGAATGAATCTAGGACTGAAAACATTTGCCATCTAATAGAAAATAATATAGGAAATGTGTTCCAGGTTTCCTGAATCACTCGGGTTCTCCCATGATAATTTATCTTGTCCAGTCTTGGAAAGCTTATAAACCTTAATAAATCAAGCCCTATGTGTCCATATCACCCTTTTCAGAATTGTGAGAAAAGATATCCCACATTTTGAGCTGTTACTTATCAGTAGTGTTGATGTTCGAATTCGGGTTGTCCCTATATTTTCGACCAACACTACTTATCAGTACCGTATGTAAATCTTTCCTCTATTTTTTTAAATAAATTGCACAATAATTCTACTGTATTACTAAATCATTAATTAGTCAGAATTCTTAATGATTATAATCATCATTCAAAATTAGCTGAACTAAATTTGTAGATTACAATTGTTCTCTGAAAAAAAAATACAATATAAAATATAACAAACTATCATTTCCAGTGAAAATGGTATACTTGAAGGGACATTTAGCAGTTTAGAGCATGCTAAGGTTCAGTAACCACATTATTCATTTTTGTTGGGTGGCCGTATGAACTTTATTGAACTGTAGCATTCAACCCTGTAGAGGCATCTGGTTTTAACTAGTTTCTAGTTGGGTGAAAATGAAAAAAAAAAAGTACAATCAAACTTTGAGTCCAGCTGTTATATTAAATAAATATAAAAAAACACATAAAATCCAAGAAATGACTCTCACATCCCACTTCCCCCAAGCTTAAGCTAGAAGCTGGAAGCTTTGATAATGATTCTTGGAAGAGTTCAAACTGGAGTAAGGCTTGTGGGCATTTAGAAGATTTAGATTCATTTAGAAGATTCTAGGGTTTCCCTTCACCTTTGCACACATCAATCAGTACTAAATGTCTAAGACTGCTGCAGACATTTGACTAGCTTCCCTAGCAGTCCAAGATTCTAGCCCCAGCCACCTGGCCATCTAAACTCTTAACTTGTGTCCTATTTGAAATGATTACTGTTTTGGGTTAGAAATACCGCAACCGGCAACAGAGAAAGCACCTGTCACCAGTAATTGGTCCTTTTCTACACTATGGCCAGGCACTTTGCCTGATGACAGAAGAGAACAAAGAACAAATTATACAGATAAATAAGACTGTCTAGACCAATCCGATAATCTGAAGACTTCAAAGTTTCATTCGAGGGAGAGTTCTAGACTACCAATCTTACTGGTAAAGGGCATACCAACTAAAATGATACTTTATTACCCACTACTGGCTTGCAAAGTTTTGGGCAATGATTCATGAGAAAGCCCAACCTTCATATTTACACTTCCTAAATAATTTCATTTTAAAAGCTTGTGGCTAGATAGTTGCATATAAAAAGGAAGTCCAACAACAGTAATTATTCTATTTTTGGTATAAAAACAGCAATCAGCCAACAGTTCAAGGGCACACCCAATATTTTTTTCAGTGACATGAGAAGGAGGTTATGGTATTCTCCAAAACATCTTATTGGCTCATTATTTTTTACATAATAAAAAAACATATTAAAAGTTCCCATTTTACAATCTAAAAGCTCAAACCAGCCAAATAACCCTGTGGGCTGATATCAGAATCATAAAGACCTGTATTATTGGCAAATGTCCTGCTTGCTGATATTCTTGGTATGCCAAGATAGAGCCTTTTAGATAAGATTTACAAAAAATGAAATTCTGTTGGTTTGATCATAGTTACATAGTAGGTTATGTTGAAAAAAGACATAGGTCCATCAAAAAAAATATCCTAGATATAAAACCCTTTAAGACATAGTTGGTCCAGAGAAAGGCAAAAAAAAACCCTGGTACAATTTGCTTCAACAGGGGAAAAAAATTCCTTCCTGATTCCATAAAGCAATCAGATGTTCCCTGGATCAACAGTGTCTGTTATGTTTACTTTAAAGCCTTAATACCCAGTTATATTCTGTGCTTCTAGAAAAGCATCCAGCTTTTTCTTAAAACAATCTATAGTAATTGCTGAAACTACTTCCTGAGGGAGCCGATTCCACATTATCACAGACCTTACAGTGAAGAATCCCTTCCTTATGCGGAGCTTAAACTTCTTTTCCTCCAGACACAAAGAGTGCCCTCTTGTTCTTTGTAATGATCTCAAAGTAAATAATTGGGAAGAGAGTTTTCTTATGGATAATTAATATATTTATAGAGGGTGATCATATCCCCCTCTTCTCAAGAGAGAATAGATTCAGTTCAGCTAATCTCTCCTCATAGTTTTGATTTTCTATTTCTTCCTTAGCACTGGGGTGCCTATAGCAGACTCCAATAATTAATTGTGTGTTATTCAACTCCACATTCAACTCCACCCATAATGCCTCAACCTCATTGCTTGTCCCCTCTGCTATTTCTTCTTTCACATTCACTTTTAGATCACTTCTCACATGCAGACAGACAGCACCACCACCGGCTTTACGAAAGAGAGTATACCCAGGAATATAGACAGCCCAGTCATGCGAAGACCAAAGCCAGGATTCAGCAATAACAACTAAGTCATAATTCTCCCCACTCATTAATGCTTCCAACTCCCCTATCTTGTTTGCTAGACTTCTAGCATTGGTGAACAGGCTTGTTAAACCATTGCTGCTTTTACCATCATTGTTTGCCAAATCCTTTTGTTTTTTAGTACCACTAATACTGTACAAACCAATGTTTGTTTGTAACATTCATCTGATAAATATCTAGATGAATATCAAATGAAAATGAAAATATAAAGTGAAAGCACAATAAGGGTTTTATTATTTGTTTATGAGGATCCTGTATCATTTCTCTGGTCAATGTACTAAAATATTTGAGTTTAGGAACTAAAATGTTTAATTGTGACAGGTAATGTAACCCTAAAATGTAACATTTTCCCAAAATCTGTCATCCACCCAACCAATTTATGTAAATATATAGAGAAGAAATAAAAAAATAAATGTCACATGGAATATACAGCACAGTTATATATTGATATTTTGAAAATAAAATAATTTCACACCCCCAGCTAATTAGTTTTACCAGTCTAGATGCTGTGTCAGGCACCAATGGTTTTCTGAATATTTTATCGGATTGCTCATACATTTGCACAAATTGCAATTACGGTAAATAAACAATAGACTTTCTTTTTTAAGATATTCAAAATTATGTAAATGTCAAACCTATGTTTCTGTTCCGTGCTCTACATCAATGTTCCTTCATCTAACTTTTAATTAGATGGAGTGCATGCTCAGAATAGGTAAACACTGGTTATATTATCCACCCAACCAAAGCCATTGGGTCTTACTATGCTTTTTAATTAATTTTTCAGCTAGAATTTTCCCATTAGGGAGAAAATAGCACAGTCACTGTATACAGAGGATCTGCAGCACGTCTCACTTATTCCACTTTACTGTGACTGTAATAGGGATGTATCTCTTTATTGCATGACTAATATATAGGGAAATCATTTGATACAGAATTATTGCTTATGTGACAGTTCCTTTACCTACTTCTATTACTTCAGGCCACATGTGAAATACCAGAAGACAGTCTTTGCTATCTGCTATTGTTTTTATTATAAAAAGGTCACTATTTTATTATTTAGATAAACTAATGCATTGTGTATTATGTGTAGTTTTACCAATTGAAAAACAAAACTAATGTAGGTAAAAATGTTAGTGTGCAGTCTGCCTTTAAAATATATTTTTTATACCTTTAAAAATATATATATATTATAATTATTAGTTATTATATAGTTATATATATATATATATATATATATATATATATATATATATATTAGTATTCTTAATATTAATAAACAGAATTTATATAGCGCCAACATAATATGCAGAGCTGTAAATTAAGTAAGGGTTTCAAATGACAGACAGATACAGACAGTGACACAGGAGGAGGAGAGGACCCTGCCCCAAAGAGCTTACAATCTAGGAGGTGGGGGAAGTAACACACAAAAGGAGGGAAAATATGTAGTGGTGAGAAGTAGTCAGGTTTTTAAAAGACAGGAGAAGACGAGTAGGCAAGTTTTAAAAAATTGGTTTTGAGTCCTCTTTTAAATGAGCAGAAAGTAGGAGCAGGCACATAGGACGAGAAAGACCATTCCACAGAGTTGAGGCCAGTGTTGGTGTTCAAATTCGGGTTGTCCTTACGGTTGACCCAGAAATGGCTGTTCGAATACGGGTAGACCCAACCCGAAAAAACGAGATTCAACGGTAAAAATGTGTTTGTTTGTGTTTATTTAACTATTTTTTTTTACAGGTTATCCTACAATGACATGATATCTCTTACTCTGTAACACGCTTTCCAGCATAATAATATTATGATACATTCGTGTTTTTTATCCACTGCAAGAAAAATGTAACAAATGTATCATATTACTGTGCGTGTTATCTTCTCAATGAGTGCGCGATTCCCAGGGCACTACAGGTTAATTAACCTGTAGTGCCCCAGAGATGGTAGTGGAACTGCAGAATTTATCTGCAGTTCAATTCCAAGGTCACATGACTGTGGGAACTTTGCAGTCACAGCTGTGACTGCAGGCGATCCCCGGGGCACTAGAGGTTGAATGGGGACAAGTTTCCCCATTCAACACATCTAGTGCCCTGTGTTCTTGGATAGAGAAACTCTATCCAAGAACACATACAACTAGTAAAGGGCTGCAAGAGCAATCTGATTGCTCTTGCAGCCCCTAATAGTCCCTAAAAGTAACCCGAATTCTCGCACTATTGACTTCAATTGAATTAATTTCAATTGAATTTGATAACCCGAACAATATATCTCTATTTAATCGAATAGCTGTCGAATCGAATAGTGAGATATTCGACCAACACTAGTTGGGGCAGCTCTAGAAAAGCCTTGTGTGTGATGAGGTTATGAGTGATGAAGTCAGTAGTGTGTACATATATATAAATAATGTTTTTACACTGTTCTTTTTTTACTATGTGTG
The DNA here is from genome assembly GCF_032062135.1 of Pyxicephalus adspersus. Lineage (NCBI taxonomy): Eukaryota > Metazoa > Chordata > Amphibia > Anura > Pyxicephalidae > Pyxicephalus > Pyxicephalus adspersus. Next base: position 46,631,135 of record NC_092866.1, on the reverse strand, counting down.
TATATTGTGACCGAGTATGGTCAAAATGGCTAATTAGGTGGTGAAAGGTAGGGATATATGTAGACTGTAGTAGTCATGGACTCCAGAAAAGACTGGTAAGGAAGGAATGTAGGTTACTCTCCCTTTATGAGGTCTGATCATATTATTTTTTCATTCCTAGAGTTTGGGTTGCAAAAGAGGTTGGGTGGACCCACAACCTATCCACCAGGTCTGCTACGCCTGCCAGAATACCTGGATAATTTTAAAAGACTGTGCTGGGAGTTTAGTATACTTTCTATCCTGTATGTTGTTGTGAACTAACAGATTGTTTTTTAAAGCTCTACAAGGACTCCTTCAAACCTTTGAGATTTTAGGCTGAGGCAATGCTTACGCTATGAACTTTGAACTATCTTATAGCTAAAGTAATTTGGACTATATTTTCATTTGAATCCATTTCAAGCCTTTACCCTCCACTGTTGTGTTTAAAAATAAATGCTGGACTGTGGAGTATGGTGCCTTCCTATCCTAAAGTTACCATTTTACCAATCCTTTATCACTACATTGCCTAAGTTTATTCATACTATAGCAAATGTATGTCACAAATGAAACTAAACTAACATTGGAGTTATTCCAAATGTAGGGCATAAATTCTAAACAAATCTTTAATTGCACACTTTAACTGCCCCAGATGGAACAAAAAACTCAATCTAATTAAGGAGACGAGATACACTCCAGTTGGAACGCCTAATGCATTTACAATATATAGCATAAACAGCAGCTAATAGCAAATGGTAACATGAACAGTAGCCTACAGCAGCCAACACTCCAAGGGAGCCATATTTTGGTTGGGTGGATATTACATTATACTATACACAGAACACTATATAGAGGTACTTACCACAGAGCCTGGAGTCATGATCCTAATACTGTTCTGTATTTTACAAAAAAAAGAAAATACCAATATACATCACAGATTTAGCAGTTGTGATCCTGAAGTTCTTCATTTTCACGCTCGAAGCAAAAATTGAACATTAGTAACAAGTTTCCTAACTATATTCTTTTTTTTAATTTAGAGGTCCCCTGCTATTCACTCACTTCTTCACAAACACTGACCATAGTAATGAAATAAATTTTGCAGCAGTACTTTGTACTTTAAAACATAATGTACCTATCAAACACAGTACAAAGTGTAATAACGTTGACTATTGATTGACCTCCATACAATTCACTGAAACTTTTGCCAAAAGATGCCTTTTTCATGATAATGAGGTTGTCAATTTCACTTATCTCTAATCCCCACCTATCAAAAACAAAGTATGCGTTTTGGATTTTAGACATACTTTGAAAGAAAGACTTGACTTTAGATTTTGATTTTTCTACTCCATAGTACCTGAGGCTACATAAATTATTGAATGTCCATAGCCTGACCACAGTTTTATTGTAAAACCAAATATCTTTGTTCATTTTATTCAGTCAATAAAAGTGTAAGACAGGAATAAAAATAACCTTTGTATACAAATGCCACTCAAAACCGTGGTGGCAAGAATTTTACAGCTATGATGTTCCATAAATGCAGAAATGGCTTTGCCGATCATTTTGAGGGAAGCAGATGGCACTAATAAATTTCTGCAGAATTTAAGGTGTAAACTCCTAATGATGCTTATAAAAAGCATTCCATAAAAGAGACTCAAATGGTTTACAAGTGTATTGCCATCTCACTTTTAAGGATGAGTGATCTTCATCAATCAAACGAAAAAATGTGCTGTAGTAAATTATGGTTGGAGGTACGTATAATAAAGCATGTTCTTATAATGATCATACCTGTCTCATCTTCCCTGGTATTATAATGGCCTATGAAGGCACTTGAGAATGGCTCATTAGAAGATGGTCCTTCCGTTAATGCATATTCATGCTGAACATCAACTTCAGAATGATGCAGGGATAAATACAATTAAAGTGTGCATAAAATGGAGACAGACCCATAAAACACACTGTTTGCTTCAGTTGTTAATTATGGAAGTATTTAATCTTTTTAATGAATAGTGTGCTGCCTGCAATGCTTTTAGTTCTGCTTGAACTAAATGGCCGTTTGCTATACCAAAACGTTATTTCTGACCTTTATGGGCAGAGGTGGCCATTAACAGACAGCGATCAAGTTCGTTATGTGGAGTCCAGGCTTACACATAACTTTTTTTTTTATTACTAAAATATGTTTAGGAAGATGATTTGAATAAAGTCTTTACTGCTTATTTCTCCATTCTTACATCTTGTTCTTGTGATATGGAATGGAGTAAAACGATAGCATACATTCATATCCTAAAAGTATATCTCATTTTGGGTAGAAAAGAAAATGATTGAGGAGATCATTCCATCCCTATCCTGTAAAATAATCACTGTCACTGGTATCACCATTGTACTCCCACTAATAATAAGTGAGAATTTGACCAATTATGTGAACAATAAATATCTGTTCATATTATTCATCTGCATGTGATTGGATAATAAAGTTATTATTTGCTGCATTGGTGTGAAGATTAACAACTGAACTTTAGTTAATTAGTCATAAATGAACTTAACCTAAACTAATGTTTCTCTACCTTTTACCAATCAAGAAATTTATGAAACCCTTAAATTAACTTTCAGGTCTTCAGGCAACCCCTTCTTTAGTTACTATATCACAGTATAAGGTGGTCAGATTAAAAAACTACTCCTGCATTTCTGGTAAGAGGTAAGGCTGCCACCCCTACAGACAGCCAAAAAGATCTTCAGAGGTCACGTAAACTGGCCTGAGAGGCACAGATTGGTCATTGTTCATGGAACCCCGGAAAACCTCTGAAAACCGATATACTAAACTTTCTGGATCCCTCTCTGCTAGGGCAATACCTACTTAGATTTGAACAGGGCTCCTTGGTAATTGAGGTTCAAGTGGTTTTTCAATGTATGTACCAAATCAGGACAGCACAGAAAGTTTCCTGTGTATATTCTGACGCCATTTGCATCTTGCTTCCAACACATCACTTGCCACCAGTCTCCTAAAAGTTTCCCATAGGTGGTGAAAATTTTGTGGTACTTCAAACCCTAGATCCAAAGGCCTGGGAGAATATTTAATACCTTTCCAGCCAGTTCCCACTGATTTCCCAAACCTGCTGATTATATGAGTTTTTTTAACATTCATAACACAAAATGCCACCCAAATAGAACATCCTGTTGAAGCAAGCTTGTACAGTCATTGAGTAAACACACGCTATGCATGGGCAGCTTGGTGGCTAGTGGCCTATTTCCCTTGAGGTCCAGGTTCGAACCTGGACCAGGACACTTTTTGCATAGAATGTGTGTTTTCACCCTATGTTTGTGTGGGTTTTCACTGAATGCTTCAGGTCCTGCAAAGACATGCTAACCTAAATGGCTTTAATTGACATTATACAAACTAGTATAGAATATTAATAATGCTTGGAAAACACTAACAAGCACAGGCAAACAGCCAGTCCACAGCGCTCTAACTCAAAATATACTAAATTCCTGCAAGTACCATAAATAATGCAAATTAATTTATTTACAACAGTGTCCCATGCACCTGTGCTATGCATACACACTCTAGTGTAAGCATTTGCATATAATTAATCTACAACAGTTATTATGGTAAGAAAATAACATGCTATTAAAAAAAAAAAAGGTTGACTGGTCACAACAAGCCAATCATATTCGACATACAGAAGCCAGCTTTTTGTCATTTTATTTTTGTCTTTAGGCATTGGTATACAACACCTGGCATCCTCCATAACTTAAAAATGTAGTTTAATCGTTATGTAAATGAACAAACCACAGGGAGGCCTGTCTCGGTGTTCTCATTTAGGCTGTCTGCTTCTAGTTAATAACAAAATTCAGTCCCTACCCCATGCCTAACCCACAGATCTATTAACTAAAATATATAATACTGTATGCATATCTATTTTCAGCTGAATGCATAATTAAAACTGTATACCTGTGGGCTGAAACTGATTTTAGTTGCTTGTTGCTTGAAACGGAATAAGTTTTTTCTTGGGTATGTTATTTAAAAGGAGAAAATTATAGATACAACAATCCAATGCTGGCTCAACGATTCATTTATCTAATTTTAGTTTCAATTCCCTTGTGCAGTTTGTGACTGTTAGCTGAGAAAATACATGTCATGGTGAAGGATCCTAATTCAGTTAGTAAAAAAATAAATACATTTTTCTTGAAGCTGAAACATAATTAAAGAATACTTGGTAAAGACTTTGGAAACAAGAGAATATAAAAACTTTATTTCACTGTAAGCAGTGTTATAAAAAGTTGATTAAGTGATCACAAATATTAGAAGGTCTTGGTTGTAGTAGCTTCTTCTTTGTGGACCAACGAAGGTCAAATATGACCTTAAGGGCAGGTTTGGACCTGCTTCAGGATTAAATGATCCCACGTGACTCCTGGAGGCTGGCACCTTGTCACTCACAATACAGAGCTGGTTCTCCAAGAACCAATGTTTGCTTATTTAACACCAGAAAGCAGTGAGTGGTACTGTTCTGGTCACTGCTACCTCCAATCATTCTCCATGGGGCTGCCGCAGGTAGACACTACTTGTAGCATCTATCCCAAGGCAGTGGTTCACTGGCATGAGAAAGCAGCAACTGCACCACAACCTCATTGCCAGTTTAAACTTAGCTGTTTAGGACCAAAACAAAGTATTCTGAATATTTACTGATAAAAAGAATACTTCTAATGTTACTGCTCCAATTTTCAGGGCAATTCTGATCTTAATAGGATCAATGTAGATCATTTTAAAAGGAACATAGCTAAAGTTTCTTTTGACCTTGTTTGGAAGGAAAAATGTGCCCACCAACAGTGGTTCAATATCCTAAATGTTCCTCACCTGATGACTAGGACATTCATCACAAAGCCGAAATCAAAACATTTTGTTTTGGATAGAGAGTAGGTCAAATTTTTGCCAGGTTTTCATATCTCTCTATATTCTCCATTGGGACGATATTCCCTAACTTCTTGATGCTGTGATACAGGTACAAGAAATAAGGTCTGTTATTGTATCTTGGACCTTTGCTTACTTTGCTTACAGTGCTTTGCACTCTATCACTAATTAAAGCATTTCTCATCACTTCCTGACCTAACTAGGCAAAGTTAGGTGAATTTTTTTTAATTACCTTATCCCTAACAGCAAAACCTCCCTACCTGGCCATTCTCCTCTGATCACTGGCATCAACAAGACATTTTCTCCTAGAGAACTGTCACTCACTGGATATTTTCTCTTTTACATACCATTCTCTGTAAACCATTAAGAGCGTTGTGTGTATATTCCAATAAGGTAAATCTTAGGTGGAGGTTGCACAGCTAAAAAGAAGAAAGAGATGGGCAGACAGGTATTTCCTGGATTTCCTAACAGTGTGCACACAGATTAACATATGCATCCTGAAGCATGGAGATGAACGTAAATGTGTAATGCATGTGTAAGGCCCTGGTCGGTACCAGTATTCTCCAGACACCAGTCCCCTAATCTAACACTACAGTCTTCACCTATAGCAGCCCCCGCTCAGCCTCGGGAGACTGGTTGCATCTCCCAGCACTTGGTTGCCTCCAGGACTTAGTGTGTAAGGGATGGTGTCTGGGGATAGGCCGGCAGCTGACCAGGAGCCAACAAATACACAGTACAGAATACCAGGGAATCCAGAAACAAGCCAAAGTCAAACAAAGGAAATCAGTCCACCAAACGAAGTACAAGGGAAAAGGCACAAGCAGAGACAGGGTCACAGGCAGCCCAGGCTGAATTCAAGCAGAATGTCTGGAATAGGCAAGGGTCAGCAACAGAAAAACACTCAGAATCTTTCCAGCACAGATAAACCCAGCTAAACGCTATAGCAGGCACAGGTGACTGGGAGCAGAGAGGTAATAATTGCCCCAGCAGCCAATGAGCGCAGGACTGATCAGCCTCTAGAATCCCCTTCAACTGTGCAACAATGGATGCTGGGGATGCCATAAATACATCAGGTTGCACAACTAAAGGGAAGCAGAGTCTGCCACTATCTTAGTTCTCCTGGCTGCTACAAATGACATTGCTGGACATAACAAACAGTGTTTTATACTGCGATGGTACACAGCAGGGAGTCAGCGGCCAGAGGAGCTATTCCTAACAGCATTAGAGGATGAGCACACTCCTGCACCAGTGTTTTCCTATGGGTGCATGTAGATTCACTTTGTCAATGATTGCGTTCTGTCCTTAAATTTTACAAGTACACCATTTGAAACCAATTTGATTTTAAACTAAAGGAGCAGAGTTGTGCTTTGCAACACATCATTTTGCATGACACGTCAAAACACCAAGGTGGGCAAGCTCAAGCCAAATTCTTTGGAGCAAAAGTCCATACAAAGTAGGCAGCCAAACATCAATGTACAATTGTTTATGGCAAAGCGCAATAGCAGTTATTAATGTTTTTTTTACACCCCATCCTGAAAGGCAATGATGAAATTACAGCATACTATAATTTTGAAGTTTAGCATTTGAATAGATGACAATTATAAATCTGCAATTGTAGAACATTAATTATGTTAGAAAAAACAAAAAACAAAAGAAAATAAGCTTTAAAAAAAATAAATCCACCTTGACATTGCAAATTTAGTCAGTATGGCTAGTGAAACAAATGGCAGAATGACAGCAAAGGGATTTAACTAAGAGGATTATTTTGGCATGTTGTGTCAAACTTGTTAGATACAGTAAACGACATATTGTTCTCAATTGATTTCTATTTCAAAATAAAGTTTCCTGGCACAATAGATCATTTTAATTCAGTTAAATACTTTAAAGGGAAATTGTCATGAAAGCAGTAAGTGATCAGAATTTTATATGGATTTAAGCTTTTAAACACGACTTGAATATTTGAAAATGAATATTTTTCCAAAATGTTTACCAACACGCCTGATTTGAAAATCAAAAACTGGTTGCTTACATGTAGTCAGCTACTGATTTATGTCCCGATTTACTTCAGATCCAATCATTTTACAAGACCAGAAATTTGATCAGATTGAAATTAGTAACAGGTCTAAGATACATACATGTAATGCAATTTATTTGTGTATCTGTCCTCATCTGGTGAGCTGGGAACCCCTGCTTGCAATGCAGAGCTGAAATCCCTCAACATGCCCTTTTCAAGCTTTTGGCTCTCATGTATGAATGCCAGTATTAAGACAATTCTCACAACCACCAATCATTTTCCTAAATGCCTTGCAAATCTTAATTGTACGTAATTTAGCTTAATTATTGTTACATGAAAAGGAGAGAGGGGAAGTTACTCAGCTCATCCTTCTTCAAGTTCACTCCTAGTAAGCTGAATGTGAGATGATTGCAGATAAATACATATTTATATAAATTGAGTGGCATTTCTGATTACAGTACAGTTTCATTGTTTGATTTTACCTGCTGCCCAGCATTGTGAGCAAACATATATATTGTGATATTATGGGGGAATCGGATCAGTGGAGCACACTGTATACACCTATATAGTCCAAAAATGTGTTTTATTAAACACAAAATAGCATTTTACAGGAAAAATGAAAATATAACTTTGCTTTTTCTTTTGCAGAACAACAACAAAACAAGCTACCAGGCAGCAAACTAAAACAAGGTTAACACCCATGAACCTGGAGCGGTCTCTATCAAACATGCAACCTTTTGCTATACTACTTTAGGCTCCTTCCCCTGTACTGCCACCCATCTAAAGGGACTGGAAGCCAAAAGAGAGGAAATATATCAATCATTCAGAAGCCATCTCTATTCTTGTCCTATAATATATATACACACATGGGCCAACATTGGGAAATGCTAAGTGTGCCTGTACAAGGGAATTGGACTCAATAGGGGTCAGTTTTAGGAGTGGGGGCCCTAAGTCAGATCTGCACAGGGCC
>NC_092866.1:46589359-46623063 GCF_032062135.1 Pyxicephalus adspersus | reverse complement strand
GCAGTCGGTCCTGCACTATCCTGTCATCCTTTCTGGCATGGACTGGACAGCAAGCACTGTAATCTTATACATATGCATGTATACGTACATAAGCAGACATATGAAGGCGCCAAGTTTGTCACTGTACAAAGGGACGTGGCTCTTCAGTTAACAGGGGTCAGTTTTGGCAGGTGGGGTCCCAAGTTAGTTCTGCACAGGTGCCCTTTTGGCTACGTCATATGATATATATATATATTGTGGTATTCCTCCCTGTGGGATCACCTTTTCTGGGGTAAAAGGTACTCTCAGACTGAAGGACTGAAGGAGAGGTGTATGAAGCACACTGGAGACAGTAGATAAGGTTGTCTTTTTAAAAGGGTGCATAAGATAAAACAAAAAACAAAACAATACAAAACAATTCCTAGCCAGTCAGGCACTAACTAAACAGCAGGCAGAATTATCTCTACCATTTGCCGGCTAACCCAGCCAACTCAACACAAACTTTCCAGAAACCTTTACTCACATGTCCTCCAGCATTGTCTCTCACAGGCAGCTTTCCTGTGCCCCAGGTCAGAGAGCTTCCTTCCTCTCCTTCCCTTTTTACCTGCTGCTCACAGCTGTGCAGTAATTAATGGCCAGTCAAAACCAAACTCTGGTCTGAACTCTTCTGAGTGACATGCAAAACCCAGGTCTGGAATCCCAGCAGAAATTTTGCTGGTTAATCTTTCCCATAGGAGAGGAAACAAGGAGAAATATATCTTCCCTCCAAGATGACCACTTTTGCCATGTCACAATATATATGCATATACAGTAAATCTATGAAATGTATGCACATACAAGCCCCATGTTTTATACTTTTATAATGCTGCAAGTACATACAACTTTCATCGTTATATCTGAGTTGAAAACAAAGAATACTCTCCCCATCTGAAAATCAAAGGTTGGAAGTTCTGTAATTTAAGGAATGAGAACACCATCAGAAATAACACAGTTGGGAGCTATAAAGTTTTCACCTCAAACTGGAATTTAGGGGTCCTTGTAATATTTGGCAGAATATGCATAATTGTTATTACATTACATAGGTGTACCACTAAATGTATTGCAAAGATGTATTCAGTTTATATTTTATTTATTTTTACCCAACATGCACTTTAGAAAAGCCCTGATCAGCAACTTTTGAATTGTCAAAATGCTCACCTGTCATGCAAGGTAAGACAAGGAAGGCTGTGGGGAAAACTCATTTCAATTACCTTGTCCTTTTAGGTACCTGAATGCTTCCTGCAATGCATGTCTTGGGAGCTTATACTTGGAATAGAAAAGACAAATGTACTTGCATTCCACAAAGCACATTTCCCCAGTAATAGACAGATTACTTGCTGCTTGGTAAACATTGAAAATACTGAAAACCATGAAGCACAAAAAGACTTATTTCGTGTGAGTTGACAAATGTCAAAAAGCCTACAGTGAATTAATATGCACCCTTTGACAAACTTTGCCCTCTGCAGACTTATTGTAATGCTGTGTGGAGCACCAACAAAGCTGTTATTCATCGCTGAGATGAAAGTACTTTGAAAGCTCAACACACTGTGAATCCATCTCTATACCATTTATACTTACAGAGCCACTGAGATATATCATGGGCTTGAAGAAATCTACTTTTCTCTTGTCCCCATTTATCTCCATGATTTTTAAATGGCTTACGCTTAGCTCAAATTTTAAAATACCTTACTCAGCTAAATATAGGTTCAAATCCACCAAGATATCTCAATCATATATTTTAACCTACTTTGCCATATCTGATATTGGTAAGAGAGAAAACAATTGACATTACTATAAAATAATTTTGTGCCTTTAACTTATTACTGATCCTTATGTGTATGCTAATCAAACAGTTATTTTGGTTTTGGATAGAGTGGGGATAACTGAGTCTAAAAGCCTCACACAGCCGCACAAAGCACAGGTGATCTGGCAATTTAAAAATTGGAACTAAGGGAAGGTATCAAAAGAAGAGAGAAGAAACAGGGTTTTTTGGCAAATGATACTTATATATATTTTTCACATAAATCAATATATACAGTGATAACGACAAATCGTTATAATCACAAAGGTGAATGCACACAGGTAAAATGAAATCCTAGGAAAGGCAACTCTAGATGTTACAGTAGTAGGGGGGTGCCTTGCTTTCTAGACAATCAGTTGTCTGATTAAATGTTGCAACAGATGTAAGTGCTCAAAAAGCTTTAGTCAGACGCGTTTCGCCAGTGGGCTTCATCCCATAAAGAATTTTGAAGGGATTGGAAACAAAATATATATATTCTTTCATTTAGACTACATCTAATAACTTGCTATGAAAAAACACTCTTTTCTTGTCCATTATACACAAAATTATTTTTGTTCGGATCAGAGCTGCATTGGGATTGAGTGAACACATTTTCATATAAATATAGACAGGATATGCAAGAAAACTGAAAAAGAGATAATTTTACTTGAAATTGCTTTAAATAATTTGATTAATATAATGCAATCAAGGGATCTCAGATTTTGCTCAGATGGTCAGGTCCTTCATCTCCCATTGTGCCATAGTTTGTACTTGCTATGAATGCAGGTTTGTCGTCTACAGGCTCCATTTATTGTACAGCTACAGAATTTCTATAACATTTATTTTATATTTATTTAACCTGGAATGTCTTGATAAATAATTTAACAGCAGATGCTGACAATGTGTCATTCTAGAGCAATTTTTAAAAACAACTCCTCCCGAGCACATTCACACAGACATAATCAAACATCTAAGTTATTATGAATGGTTAGCAAAGTGTTACGCTTTTTTTTCTTCACTAAAACCCTTTTTGGAAGTGTGGTTGAAAATTGTTACTGTTAGCTGCTCCCAGCTGCCCGTATTTAATACTGTGCCATTTGGCCCTGGAATGTTTGTATCAACCGCACCCAAACATCTTCAAATGCATAACTCAGAGGTTGTATGTGGTTGAGGTTGATCTGCTGTTGACTGTGTAGTTGAGAATGGTTGCTGTTGATGTTGTGGTTAGCAGAGGTTTCATTTTTTCAGAAGTTGATTGATAAAGATAAATTCTGGGCCATCCCAGTCCTCCAAAACCAACTGCTTGCATTAAACCAAATTTCAACTGCTATGAGCTGCAATTGGTTACATTTAAATCAATGGAAACTGTTGGCCACTCAAAGGCAGCCAGAAGCAACATGTCCATTGAGCAATCCCCCACAAACGCAGCACAGTCAAAACTGCCTGCACAAAGGTTTCCATTTACTCCCATTCAGTTGAATAAAAGTGGATGGGTTTGTGATTGAGCATATGGTTAACTGCAAGTCTGAAATTAGCCTTATGGATCATTAACACAGATTTATAACTTAATGCATTAGTACAATGTGGAGCAACCATGTTGTTTAAAATAAAGAAAAGGCACTGGCTAACTGCCTTAATGAGGTATGTATAAAGTGATCAATCAACTTTCATTACCAGCAGAACTACTTTCTGATTAAGAGATTTTTTAACGCTTGGGGAGACAGGGCTTCTAAGGTGGTGTGAGCCCTGTGAAGGGCCAAGGCGCAGAGTCTAAGCGGCAACCAGGTCTTCTCCGGAGCCTCTAGTAGTGAGGATGTTGCGCTGCGGGTAAAGCCAGTTTGTGGTCCTTGGGGACACCAGGGTGGGTAGGAAGATACACAGTACCAAATCACAAGGCAGAAGTGGAGACATGGTGCATGAATGCTGAGTACTGTGTCTGAGCTAGCTATGTAGCCAGGGATGGAATAAGGGTATTTCCTGATTGGCTAGCGGGATGGGCGAAACTGATAAAACTTTGGAGCGCAGGCACACCCAGTCAGAACTGCCCGTATGCGCAGGAAAGAGATGCCGACAGATGTGACAGATTTATTTTTTTAATCATAATGATGGATCCAGCTTTGGACTTCTGGCTTTTCTAAAGCAATACTCTTGTACACATACAAATAATCATTTTCATATCTGATAACACCTAATAATTCTATAGCAATTTCCTCTACATATTAGGAAATGCCAATCATAAACACTCTGTATCTATCTAGCTTATATTAAACAACATTGTATTAATTAAATTCCATGGAGGCATAAGGTACAATCTTTATTTCTGAGCTGTACCTGTCTCAAGCTTTGCAATGGTGCAGAAAATGGTACAGGCATGGTATTCTCCTATCAGCTTCTAATTGTTTCAATAGAGACCCAAAATACACAAATAACACTCAGCAACCTTCTGCCTCTGGGCTAGAAGTGGAGGGAAAAAAAATGGATATGGATTGCTATTGGTTATTGAAATTACCTTGAATAAATCATACAAGGTCCTACTGGGGTAAAAACTACATGTCCCAGCATGGTTTGTCTTCTGCTAACATAGATGACAATAATTATTCAATGTAAAGGGAACTACTGCACAGAGTTGTACAGAGAGAATGTCAGGGTCTGTTCTTCTACTTGTCATGACACAAATTCAAAAAAATTAGGCTTGGAGCTGAAATTGTAAGGGTTAATAGGTTTTAGGAAGAAACCTGGTTCTTTAGGGCCCTGGAGCCGGCCAAGGCAGTGAAGAGGTGGGCCCCTTGGCCCAACCCAAGCCTGACTGGGTTAATATGCACCTGCACTCAGATGAGAGGGAGAAGGTGTGCTCAGTAAGAGGCTGAGAAGGTGTGCTCAGCGAGAGGCTGACAGAGGAAGTACTCAGCCAGAGGGTTCCAGGCTGGGAGGGAGCCAGAGGGTTCCAGGCTGAGAGAGAGCCAGAGTGGATTCCAGGCTGAGAGAGAGCCAGAGGGTTCCAGGCTGTGAGAGAGAGACAAAGTGGATTCCAGGCTGACAGAGAGCCAGAGTGTATTCCAGGCTGAGAGAGAGCCAGAATCTTTTCCAGGCTGAGAGAGAGCCTGTCACGGTCCCTTCCGTGACGGAAGTTTGAGGATCTGTCAGACAAGCTGCATGTGAGATTATCTGACAGCCTCTTTGTTTTTACTTGTTTCTGTGTTGTTGTTTATAATGACCACTCCCCTTGTATCAGGTGCAGCTGGTGGTCATTACTGCTCCTCCATTTAGTCTGGCCTTACACTTCATGCTGGGCGGTTGATATTCACTGCTGGATTGTGAATAGCTGGAGTGTTGAGCCATCCTGTGTTCCTGTTGATATCTGCTATTAGATAAGTTGCTTTACTTTTGGTGTTTTGCTGTATTGGTGTTTTGTGTTATTTTGTTGTTTACTAGGCCTCAGGGAGACACTGGGTCCTTCATAGGGGAAGGAACCAGCAGTTTCAAGCCAGCCACTACTGCCAGGGCTATACAGGGCTAGTAGGGCCTAGGTTCCTGTGTATGAGCATTCCTACCATCAGGGGATACTCATACGGTTAGGAGTTAGGGCTAGATTAGGCTGTCTGCAAGGGGTGACCATTCCCTTTCCCTAGTCATTTGAGGCCTAGTAGTTAATACACCTTCCTGTTACCCTCCCTTCCCTGTTATACGTGACAGAGCCAGAGGGACTCCAGGCTGAGAGAGAGCCAGAGAGGGATGCCAGGCTGAGAGAGAGAGCCAGAGAGGGATGCCAGGCTGAGAGAGAGCCAGAGAGGGATGCCAGGCTGAGAGAGAGCCAGAGAGGGATGCCAGGCTGAGAGAGAGAGCCAGAGAGGGATGCCAGGCTGAGAGAGAGCCAGAGGAACTCCAGGATGAGAGAGACCCAGAGTGGATTCCAGGCTGAGAGGAAGAGGATCAGCCAGTGTTGTAGGCAGGTGGTGATCACAGAGGCTGAGGAAAGCCAGCATCCACACAGGACTACAAAGCTGTGAATACCAGTATTGATACTGAGATAGTGTTTGTGTTAGTGAGCTAGGTCACCTAAGTAAGGTAGCCAGATACTCAGCCGGTACTGTTTATTGTTTTAATGTGAAGTGCTGGCGAGTGTGCTGTAACACTTGCATATTCAAATAAAAATCTAATCTTCCATGTAGGCATCCTGTTACCATGAGCGATTTCCAGTGCTATGCCACAACATATAAATAACGCTGCAATGGGAAAAAATGCCAGTGAATATTTGTTACAGAACCCTGCAATGTCATTTCTTCATCAATCACAATTTTCCTCATTGTTGCTAGAAGTTTTGAAAGTTCTCTAATTTTTGGACTAATTTTGGTGTAAAATTAAACTTAATGGTTTATTTAGCCATATCCATGAATCTAGGAATCTAGGAATTCTGGTGGTCTTGGAAATAGAATCTCTTTCTTTATAACTCCATACCTCCTGGATTATATATTTTTTTTATTTTCTAAATTGAAAATACCCCGGGAAAAAATTAACTTTGTGCTAGTGGAAACAGAAGCTGTGATTTGACTTTTATAGAAAATTTATAGAATATCTCCTTATCACACCAATTTAATCCCATTTATTTTTTATTTACTAGACCACTATTTTCCTGATTTGCAGCCTTGCAAAATACTGTGTACCCTTTTTATTGTTTTTTTTATTGTTTTTTTTTTATTTTTTACTCTTTAATTTTCTAAGACCTATAGACCTCAACCTATAAACCAATGCAATATGACCCTATCAACACCAATCAGTATTTGTGAAACTGGTGGGAGCAGCAAATGGCATCTAGAGCCACTGTGCCTTGTCTTTTTTAAGGGGCTGCAGTTATACCAGCTTTTGTAAAGATATAGGAAGGGTTGCCGATTCAACCACCTTTACTTGCATATTTTTTTTCGCTGTTTTATGGCCCTGCTTTAGACCCCATCATATCAAGTCTGTGTGAGCATTCCTGTGGGTGATACATTTTTAGTTTTTTTAAGGGACTAGTGGTATGGTAGCTGTAGATATAGGGGTGTTTTATTTGTTTTTAACATTTCATTTGTGTAAATATTCAAATTCTAAGTGCTTTTTCGATTACTATCTGGGCACAAAAATACTGGTTTGCTTTTTTGTTGAGTTGCAATGCAGAGAGAGAGAGATGCAGGTGTACTGTAGATATATTGCAGCAAATGTTAACAGCAATTTTAGACCAAGGCTTTAATTTTACAGAGTGTCATATTATCAAATAGATAAAAACTTTATCCTCATGTGTAACCTAATTATAGCCAAACACTTCAAACTACTGACATGTTGGCTGCTGACCGAAATCAGTATTCGTGAGCCGTTAATGATGTGACTCCTATTTTGGAGTGCCAAGCCAACATAACTCTTAACTATTACTACATCCTTTTATCTTTTCTACTTTCTAGATAATAATGTCTCCAATATGCCCATCAAGCATCCTCTATCATATTAAAACAACACTCAACATCATCTGAATACAGCGGTACCATTCCGAAAAAACTTTGTTATCTAAAGTGTTGACGCCATTAGACACCCCAGCATGTTAATATTCCTGCTGTGGAGATAAATGGGTTCCATTAGCTTTCTCATTAGATTTAACTAGGATTATTTCTTTAGCTATGAGTCATTTATCTCAGTTTGTGCTTCCTGTTTACTATAAACTCAGCTCCTTTTGCCCAAGCTTTATTTCCCCTGAGCTTATTACTTTCATCCACACCACAAACTTTATAAGTGACAAATCAGGTGAAACTTTAGGAAGGATGCAAGTCTAATGAAAAAAGTTAGCCTTAATTATAAAGTGTTGTTTTCATACTAGTGTGTTCTCTGTATAGATATGCATGATTATTGTAAGGGCATTTATTATTGTTTTGTTATGTTATTATTATGGTTATGTTTCATATCATAATTCAAATGTATAACTTACTCCTAACTTACCCTCTACGGAGTGGTTTATATCTTCTTGTGTTATCAGCTGGGCTGACCTATTATTAGTTACATGGTTCTCAGCTATCTTTGATGACTACAGAATACCTATGCTATGTTGAAATGAGAAGGAAAGTAGTTTTTATTACTGTCCTGGATGACAAAGCCTTTTCATAGATATAGTACATATGGCACCATAGAAAAACATCCCACAGGATTCACCAAGAGAAAAAGTAGGAAACAATAAATTAAATAGCCCATTAGATCCTAAAACCAATAAGCTGCCAGATATTACATTTTGTTCTTGGTTTTAGATAAACATTAAGGTAGGTATTTTTTTTTCACAAGCAACAACTGGGACTATTATCTGTTGTGTAATTATGACCATGCATTGACAGCAAGGACAAGCATGCACAGAATCTGAAAGAGTTTGGGTTTAGTTGCAATTAGTTTATATTTACAATCATGGTGTAAAGTCTCTGCATTTGAGAACTCAAGACCCAAAAACATTCTTATTGGTAGATGTGAGCACTGTGATGATTGACTGTGTAATACAAATAACTAAATATACCTATCCAAGTATACTAACAAGTTCTTTGTATAGCATAATACATTTCTCATGGCCATATTCATATTACATACTGGAATTTATCACACAGGGGAACAATTTTGAACAATTTCTGTTGACTTCAATTTTTAAGCTTATTTACACTAAAATAGGCATGCTGATTTTAAAAGTGCAGTTAGTTTTCTTGTATCACATCAAGTTTTTTCTCTACCCCTTATATTAATGCGATTACTGTAGCGTGGATTTGTATAGGCTATTCAGATCATGTATGGCTCTGCTGTTTCTCGTCGTAAGTGCCTAAACAACCCAGATTCATTTTGTTATATCTCTGGCAGTTTCACCATTCCCAGTCAAAGGGCAATCATCAGCACATTTGTAGAGCAAGCCTATTTGGTATATTCTAAAATTAAACTTGGAGAACCTCTCTTGAAGAACATGATTATGGTGATGATTTAGGTGACAACAATGATGAAGTGTTTGAAATTGAAGAGGACTCTCTTTGTAAGGGATCTGATCAGCATGAGTGGAGTGATTTGGCACGTGATTTGGGACTATCGAAGAAGTCTTCAGAACTCCCAGCATCAAGACTGCGTGAGAAAAACTTACTTAAAAAAGGAACAAAGGTATCGTAATTTCGAACCAGAGAAACTGCATTTCTGCAGTACTTTAGAACTGACCGTGGCTTTGTGTATTGCCATAACATACCTGGTTTAATGGAGAAATTGGGAATTCCAATCTATAACTCAACTGAATGGTGACTATTCATCGATAGCTCAAAGCGGAGCTTAAAGCGTGTCCTCCTTCACAATTGCAATATGTTTGGGTCAGTCCCAATTGGCCATTCAGTTTCTCCTTGTGAAGAATTCCCAGATATAAAGAGAGTCATTGAGTTGTTGAAATATCACCAACACAATTGGGTCATCTGTGTTGACCTTAAAGTGGTATGCTTCCTTATTGGTCAGCAACGCCGATACACCAAGTATCCCTGTTATCTGTGCATGTGGGACAGCGGAGCTTGTGAGAGGTATTTGATGGAAAGGAATTGGCCTCCAAGATCTGCCCTAAAACCAGGTGATCCAAACATTCTACATGAGCCACTTGTTGAAAGAAAGAATTTTAAATTCCCACCTCTGCACATGAAACTGGGTCTGATGAAGCCATTTGTTAAAGCTTTGCCAACTGAAAGAGACTGTTTCAAGTACCTCATTTTGTCATTTCCTAGCCTGTCAAATAAAGTATCGATGGTCCACAGATTCGGCAGCTCATCAAAGATGAACAGGACAATATCAGGACAATGTCAGAAGTCGAAAAGAATGCTTGGTTATCATTCAAAACCATTGTCAAGGACTTTCTTGGAAACAGACAAGCAAATAATTAAACAGAAATTGTCCAGAAACTCCTGGAGAGCTACAAAATGCTTGGTTGCAATATGAGCATCAAGGTACATTTTCTGCATAGCCATCTTTCTAACTTCTCTTAAAACCTTGGTGCAGTCAGTGATGAGCAAGGTGAACAATTTCACCAAGATTTGAAGGTCATGGAAGGACGGTATCGGGGTAGATGGGATGTACACATGATGGCTGACTATTGTTGGAGCATCCGGCGGGATTGTCCTAACACTGAATTCTCTAGGAAAAGCTATAAGCATAAAATTTTTACCTTAACCAGCTACCCAAAAATTTTCAAAGTTTTACTGTAAATAAATGTCATAGAGTAACAATAAATTCTTTGTCTGAACAAAAGAAATTTAAATAAACAGTACTATTGAGTTATGATTTCAATATTTTTACAAAAATGGAGGGTACCCTGTATCATAAAAATTGGATGTGATAGCAAAAAACTGGGGTCGTTTTTGGATTCCCCACCCAAAAATTTGTAAAAAACAAATGTAAGATCTTCATCAGTAGATGGCCATTGACATATTGTCATGGCTTATGGCTTTGTACATGCATATGCAACAGTTCTCAGCATGGCATATTGGATACAGACTTTGGCCATGGGTACCCTGCAAAGTCCCCTGGAGTGTCTCTAACTACCAGAACATAGGTTACCCTTTCATACATATTGAAAACATAAGTAATTTTGAACATTTTACTTTGGCTTTATAAGTGTCGCTCCTCCCTACTGACAACAATAGACTGTGATCTGATATATTTTGTGAACCTACTCTTTAAGGCCCTGTAAAATATTTTGGTTGTATTTAGTAATGCAAAGTTAGCATTTACGCACAGATGGACACCCATAAGTTAGAATTGTGGTGATGCTGTAAACATTTTAATATCTACATAATCATAACAAGCAGTAAATTTGGGACATTTACTGACTTCTATAGCTGCAAGCAATGTAAAGCAAGTTACATTTTCAAAAAGCAATAGCAGATAGTAAAGTGTGTAAGGTTAGTTTTTTGAACTTTGCTTTCTCCCATTTTCTTGAGCACCAGCTTTTAGCTCTACAGTGCTTTGCACACTTGAAAGGTTATTTGGTATGGTTAAAGGTATGTTATAAAACAATGAAGTGACTGGCTCATGAAAAATACACAAAAGAAAAAAAAAATCAGCCAACTTGAGTTAATTTCAATAGCAATTTCAATAAATCTAATTTATTTTTAAGTTTTCGGTAACAAAGGAATAACGAATTTTGGTTGAGCTCATTCTTTTTTTCCAAGTGCTGACAAGTAGAACCAATTTTAATTTCTTCTGCCTCTGAAATTTTAGGGTCTGTACAAACATCAACTTTTTGGTTCCTGGAAACGATTTATTGTGATTGTTTTCAGCTATACTAGAACAAACGTATGCTGCACACAGTGCTGTTTACTTCTATGGCGTGGGGAGAGGAAAGGGTGTAAGGCATCCCATTGTGTCCTCCCAAAGAAGAAATGTCGGTCGTCCAAGGTCGGGTCATTTAGTAATCATCAATGCTGGATCAACAACTGTAGCAACTTCAACATCAACTTCAATAATATGAAATAACCATACTTTTAATTGCTGGTCTTTAAAGATACCAGAGATAAACATCAAACCAAACATTGGCCCTGATTTCTTTAAGCTCTCCCAATTTGTTAGCAATTGTTTTCAATCCTGAACCAGATCCATTCCAGGTTTGCTGGATGACCCAGCTTCACTGATAAAAGTGTGTCCTCTCTAACCTTGAAGAAGTTTAATAAATCAGGCCCATTGTATCTGCCGCAGACAATGTGCTTAAAAACCACCACTTTTGTATTACCACAACTGGACCCCTACTAGGAAGAATACCATTATTTAGAATGCCACAATGCTTCAAGCAACAAAACAGGATAACCAGAATTCTTTAAGGGAGGCTGGCCTGAAGATTTTCAGATGCTTGCTGGCTCACAAGTGCCTTTTTTCTGCTCCATCCTATAATTCACCCCCTAAAAATATCTCCTAATCCAGCCGGGTCCCTACGTATCAGGTTAGAATACTACCCCCTCAACCCCATTTTAAACCTTTGAAGCTCACCCTGGCAATCTTCCAACCCATGTGGCCCTTTTCCTATTGCTCTTTTTCATTACACAGAGCCATTCTTTAAATAGGTTTAAACATATGTATATCAATGTTCTACTAAACCTTCAGCTATATATTTAAGATGACAGATGACAGGTAACACAAAGCAAATACTGCATGAATGGTTTGTTAGATGTTTGACTGAACCAGACGAATATATTATTTAAAAGTCAAATGACCCAGCTCTATACCTCTGATTTTATATTCTATCTCTGGCAAATGAGTATTTATGGACAGGTTAGGTTATAGAGAGTGTGAAAAGGGTTATAACCACTGTCAGACTTTCATGCTGAATGGAGCTTTGTTCTTACCTTCTGTGTATTTAACGGTTGTCAGATGGGACCGTGAAATTAAAATAAAATTCTAGTTTAGTTAGAAAGGTGAGAATCATTGTTAGGTTTTCTTTGGGTCAGTGTCAGAATGATGGACATGTCTACTCATTTCCTGTCTGGATGTTTTGTGTCAAAGAAAATAAATTAAAATGGGGATACAAACAACATTAGGACCACTCTATTCATAATAAAAAAAAAATAATAAAAATAAAAATGATACCAACCTGTTTCTTTCTTTGCACCATATACTTCTTAGTAATCTGTTATTAACCTACATATTTATCATATGTACTTTTACTACAAATTGGCAAAAAGCTCCCTGCTCAGATACTGTTTATCACCCAGGCAGTGCTGCAGTGCAACAAGACACACTTACCGTTAGCCAGCTGGTATTTGGAGAAAACTATTTCAAAAAGCTGGTGAGTTTGCACAACAGGTTTTCCTTAAAGCGGAGGTAAACCCAAGACTAACCGAAAACAATAAAATCACACTTACCTTTAATCCTGCAGATCAGTCTATCCGTCCGGAGTCCCAGTATCTGTCTTCAGCCTGGCCCGGAGGGAGCGCCAGGTGCCATCTTCTCCTCTTTTCTTCCATGCTCTTCTTACTGCTTCATGATTTCGCACTCCGCAGGCATGCAGGGTGACTTGGATTGTGAAAAAAACTTGCTGATCTCACTGCATATGCGTGAGATCTGCATTTTTTTTGGGCTATTGATAAAAGGGCCCCTTCTGCGCATGTCTTCTAGGCGCAGAGCCTCCCGGGATACCTACGTCATGCATCTCAGGAAACTCTTGGCTGCTCTTCTGCGCATGCCCGATCATCTTTGACATGAGCAGAACAGCAGCCAAGAGCCTCCCGGAATACCAATGTCATGTATCCCGGGAGGCTCTGCGCTCCCATTCATTCTTGATCGCCTAGGACAGGGGTCTGCAACCTGCGGCTCTGGAGCCGCATGCGGCTCTTCAGCCTCCTTGTTGTGGCTCCCTTCGGGCTGCCACGGGGAGATCTCTGATGGGGGATCCCCTTCCTCCCAAGACACTGCGGAGGAGGGGGATTCCCTATCCGGTGTTCCAATGAAAAAAATCTACCAGTGAAATAAATCTACCACGGGGCGTGTACAAATGGGTGTGTACAATGACATCCCCCTCCTTTGAACCCCAATTCCTCTGGAATGGGGAGATGTACAAAACCAAAAATGTAGGTGCAAGTGGGGGACACCTGTGACTAACACCCCCTAAAATTTAATTGTTAGGCTATCATCAGAACATAAAGAACTCTGCCTATCAAAAAAATCTACCCTGTTACACATTGCTGGAAGTATCTAGCATCTGAACCCCAATTTCTCTGGAACGGGGGGGAGGCGGTACAGGTGACCAAAATAGAGGTGCAAGTGGGGGACACTTATGGCTAACACCACCTACAATTGAATCGCTAAGGCATCGTCAGAAAATAAAGAACTCTGCCCATCAAAATAATCTACCCTGTTACACATTGCTGGAGGCTTCTAGCACCTGAACCCAAATTACTCAAGATTGGGGGGGTACAGGTGAATAAAATTAAAGCTTCAAATGAGGGACACCTGTGGCTAACACCCCTTAAAATTTCATCGCTAAGGCATCGTCAGAACATAAAGAACTCTGCCCATCAAAAAAATCTACCCTGTTACGTTAGAAGCCTCCAGCTTCTAATGTAACAGGATGATACGTTAGAAGCTGGAGGCTTCTAGGGGCATAGTTCAGTGTTTAATTTATTTCAAAGTAGGCCTACACATGCACACTTGTTGTAACAGGTAAAATTAAAAAAATATTAAAACTTTTAAAAGTTTATAAACTGTGTTGTGTTTTGCGGCTCCAGACTATTTTTCTTTAGTGGAAGAGGAGGCAAAATGGCTCTTCTGATAGTAAAGGTTGCTGACCCCTGGCCTAGGAGATCAAGAATTAGGGGGAAATGCTGCACCCTTTAAAAAAAAAAAAAACACTAACAAACAAAATTTTTACTTTAAAAAAAAGGGTTGTCTAGCCTTTTGTGTAAAGTAAATATTTTGAGTTTAGGTACACTTTAAGTTTCCTCTTATAGTCCAAGCTGTTAAGCCATACTAAAGATTAATTAATTCCATGCATATCTGAGATCATACTGTTCTGACTCCTTTCTCTGAGAATTGAATATGTCTGAATATGGCTGTATTTTGTGGTCTGTTTACTATTAACATAACCAATTATTTTTCTGCATTTGATATTTGGATGTGTCACAGTTTTGACTTATGTTTTTTATTGTGTTCCACCATATGCACTGTTGGAGGAGCCATAGTTTGAGAAAGGCTTCTTCTTTTAAAATAAACCATTCTTGTACTTTTCTCATTCAGAGATGTTTTTTTGCAGCTAGTTCATAGAATATACACTTATTCCCCTGTTGCCCAGGTTTACCTTATGGTATCAGAATGGTACTTTTGGTTGTGGAGATGCATATGATTTGTTCCCAAGTTCACCCACAATCTAGTGGTTGATTCTTAGGGCCCCATGTAAACGCTAAAGCAGTGTTGGGCTAGAACTTATAGCAGAGGACATAAGTAAAGGGGTTGGCAGAGAAGCATATTGGTGTCAGGAACATGCTCTTTGTGCAACCTGTACTAAACTGAATTGGGTTAACAACAAGTCCACTTTATCCTGAGCAGGAACATTATATATATATATATATTATATAAATATATATTATATGAAATATTTTGTTTGTCAATGATGTTTCCCCTTTCCCAGTAACAGGCAATTTGTATTTACAATATGTTAAGTTTATTTTAAAATGAATATAAAAAGCAGATGCTTTTACATAAATTACCATGCTTGTACAACCAAACTAAAAGAGCACATTGAGATAATGTAAGTTGTTGTTCAAACACAATGTGAAATGTGATTTTTCCACTCTCCTTGATTCATTTTATGGACAAAATGTTTTAATTTCCATCTCTGAAAATTACGAGGAAAAAATGCACTTCTTCCCTGACACAAACTGTATATTTAAATGGGTTAATGGAATCCTATTATCTATAGGCCTAATTTGCAATGGCTAAATGGGTTGTATAAACTATTAACATAGACATAAATGTAATTGACCTTGGCCTACAAACAAGCAGAAGGAATTAAAAAATGAAAAGAAATTAGAATAATATGATATAAAGAATTGCATAAGGATTTTTCCAGCAATTAATCTTTTAAACCTTAGCTGCTGCATTACAATATCCAAAAGCAGAACTTTGACCAAAATGAAAAAACTTGTGAGCAGGAAGGATTTTTATGGCAGAAGAGACAGCGTGTCAAGGCTTCTTAGCTTTCTCCTCGCAAGATGCTTTAGAGAATGTACACTGAGCTGCAAATTCATTCACATTCTAAAGCATCTTGCAGGAAGGTAGGTAAAGAGCTTTGACATTCCATGTCTTTTCTGCAGTAAAAATCCTTTCTGCTTGCAGGTTTTTACATTTGGGGTAAAGCAGAGCTTTAGGATATTGTAATGCAGAAACAGAAAAAAGAATAATTGTAGGTAAACTATTAAAGTAATTATGTAAATAATTTGTTTCATATTTTCATGTTTTTCTGATATGTTTTGTTTAAAGATAAAAAACACCTTTCTGCTTATCTGTAAACCAAGGTCAGTTCCATTAGTCTACGTTAATAGTGCATGTAACCTATTTAGTCATTGTCAATAGGGGCTATAGATAATAAGATTACATTATTATATTTGAATATACTTCCTGTAAGGGGTGGGGGAGAGCATTTTCGTCTCCCCTGTCATTTGCAGAGATAAAAAATTTGATCATTTCATGTATAAAATGAATCAAGAAGAGTGGAATAATCACATTTCACATTGTGCGCGAACAACAACTTCCATTATCTCAAAGTGCTCTGTTAGGTTACACAAGCATAATTGTGTATGCCTCTGCATTTGTATTTTATATGGGAAATACTACTGATGCAAAGGTTTTGCACTACATATATAACAACTCTGGGCTGCTCAGGGGAGAATTAATGTAGCACGCAATAATGGTGCCCATGGGGAAGGAGGACAAGGATGTTTTCACAGAGAGTGGTAGGGAACAACGGTGTCTACATGGTGGTGTGCAGTACAAATTATTGCAAATGATGCCCACGGAAGTTAACAAAATATAAACTTTTTGGAAAACAGAGATTGTACAATCAGAATTTATTATGTTTAGTCAGTGTTAGCTAGTTAAAAAAAATTGCTTGTTTCCCCCTATCCTTTCTCCTGATTAATGAATGGGCGGGTTATATGGCTAAGGGATGTTACTAATCCCGCCTCATATAGAATATGTAAGTGGCCCCCCCCCCTTGGAGCATGATATATAAGAAAAAAGGAAGAAAGTTGGGGTTTTGTGCGGCAAATCAAAATTATATTGTGCGTAAACAAATACGAAATGAAAGTTACGCTGGTAGATGAAAGCATACCTTTCATACAAAGATATTATACAATCAATTTAGTTTTGGTCTTTCCTAATAATGTCATGGGGTATAAGACTATATCTTAAGAATATCTA
The DNA here is from genome assembly GCF_032062135.1 of Pyxicephalus adspersus. Taxonomy (NCBI): domain Eukaryota; kingdom Metazoa; phylum Chordata; class Amphibia; order Anura; family Pyxicephalidae; genus Pyxicephalus; species Pyxicephalus adspersus. The sequence goes on along the minus strand of NC_092866.1, from coordinate 46,606,349 downwards.
GACATTGGAGATGTCACGCACAGAGAGACAGGACCACTAGGGGGCGTATGGAGGTGGTGTGAGCCCTGAGAAGGGCCAAGCTGCAAAGTCTAAGCTGTAACCAGGTTTTCTCCAGAGCCTCTGATGAGTATGTTGAGCTGCTGGTTGAGGCCAGGTTGCGGTCCTTGTGCACACCAAGGTGGGCAAGCACGGTACCAAATCAACAGGCAGAAGGATCGTCAAGGAAAGCCAGGGTCGAGACTGGCAGCAAGGGAGGTCAGGTCACACACCAAGGGTCAAAGGCCAGGGATCCAGGAGACAGACAGCAATGACACAGGGGCCACTGTGGGCACAGGGAACACTGGAGACACTGGAAACAGCAGGAAGCACAGGAGAAGCAGGGATATCCACAGGCAGACAAGAACACAGGAACAGCACAGGGAAGTTGGCTGGGAACCAACAGAATGGACAACGAGGGGTTAACACAGGAGCTGGACACAGGAAACACTGGATTAAGCAGCAGGTGAACAGTAACTAGTTCACAGAACTAGGGAGCTCGGCACTAGTAAGACTTGTTGCACGAACACAGAATGGAGTCTGTGAGCAAGGTACATAGCCAGGGCTGGTTAAGAGGCTACTTTCTGATTGCCCAGCGGCATGGACGGAATCCATAAAGCTTGGAAACAGAGGCATGCCCATAATCAGAACTGCCCGCATGTGCAGGAGAGAGATGCCTGTGTTTTAGTGAGGAACAGGTAAGTGTGACAAGAGATCCCTGAGTTATTATAGAACATCTCTTTTCTGATGCATTTCGCTGACAGGCTTCCTAAGGGGATGCGCAGAGACCATTTAGACAATGTATCGCTGTGATGATATTGTCTTAGAGGGGGGTGCTCTTTGAAGAATGGAAGTACTCCCAATGACTTCAGGTCCAAACACTAAGAATTGGCAGGGACGTAGTTGAGTTGGGTCATGTAGAGCGTCTAGTAGGCTGAGAGCAGCATAAACATTAAAAATATAGCACGCAATATTGGTGCCTATGGGGAAGGGGGACAAAGATGTTTTCACAGAGTGGTAGGGAACAACAGTGCCTACCTGGTGGTGTGCAGTACAAATGATGGATTGCCCATGGAAGTCCTCAAAATAGAAACTTTTGGTAAAACAAAGATTGTACGGTTATAATATGTTTGGTCAGTGTAAGACCCATATCCTTTCTCCTGAATATTGGAAGGATTACCATTGATTCTAAGCAAGTACTACTATCTTAGTTTTGCTCTGGGTCAAGGAGCCGTCACTGAATCCCTTTAAAGTCAGACAGGCCTTTGTAACTATATCACTAAAAAACTCCATTGGAACCAGAAACTCAACAAAGGGAACATTTTAAGTATTATTACGGAACAATTATTTTTTTTTAAATCAAAGGGCACTTTTCTCTAATCTTCTTTAATCACATATCCAGCCCATTCATTATCAACATGTATTAAGAGATCAACAAATAGAGTAAGGTGACGTGGGAAAAGTAAGTACTCCTTAGCCTCAGAGGCTGGTATTGCCCACTTTAGCAAATTAACTTCTGGTAGGGATTTTACAATAATGCCCTCCAGTTTCTGATACTGACTACATGCATTTTTAGATTACCCATGCAAAATGCATTGACATGCAACATGTTTGCAGTTTTTCTTTCCTTACCTGACCATTTGAAACCCTTTCACAACACTATAATGAGATTCAAGTTAAGCTTTGACTAGGCCAGTCCCTCCCCTTCTTCTTTTTGAGGCATTCATTGCTAGTGTGCTTCCGATCGTTTTCATTTTAAAAGATCATATCCTGGTTCAGCTTTTGAAGAGATGACCTCACGTTCTCATCAAGCACACTTTCATGATGCAAAATATATCTGACTTGATGACTGCACGCAGTCTAGGCCATGAAGAAGCAAAGCAACTCTTAGCTCCTAGCTCCATATCTACCACCATGTTTCACAGTTGGTATAAGGTTCCCCTGGAATGCAGTCTTTATTTTGAGCAAAACATGTTTACTGTTACTGCAGTCAACAACTAAGTTTTATTCATCAATCTATAGCATATTCTAGAATATGCCCATATGTCTATTGGAAAACTATAGTCTTTTTCTAATATTCTTTTTAGACATCAAAAATATTTCCTGACCCACCTCTAAGCATGTAAATTGTGACAGTTTTTTTTTATTGTAAATGCATGCACTTGGACACTAACTGTTCCCAAAGAGTGCCATGTCATCCACACATACCAGAAAGTGCACTGCACAAAAAAGGAAGATTGCTTAGGGTACTGCTTAGGAACAATTAACAACTCAAAGGATCAATTCACTCAATTGCATTAGGCTAATTTGCAGCATCACAGGTTAAAATCTTACATGGCAGAAGTTTTTTGCAGTGCAATGTACACTGCCAAAATTGATACATTTTTGTAGCATATTCTTGTGCTCTAGGCTCATTTAAATAAATGGGCCTTCCTGTTGCATTATACTTTTATGAGCATCATACTAACCATCTACAACATGTGAATTAGCACATCATAACAGTGTAAAAGGCTGGTAATGTCCTCTATAAAATTACAAGCCTTTTTTCAAGTTTAGGCCCACTTAAATCCCCTTTAAAATGTGTTTTACTGCACTTTATATGCTAGTTTTTAATAATGGCATTAATTAACTCCATAGCCTCATTATATGCTCGTTTTTTAATTTAATTTTTTATTCTATTTATTATTATTATTACGATTATTCGATTTTACTTTTAATTGAGGCTTGACGAAATCCTGGTTTTGTAACTCTGATCTAAATCTAAATTAACATGATTTTAAAAAATAAAGTAAAAATTATTATGGAGCTGTTTTGTTCTATGAATAACTAATTATTCAAGTACCTTGATCACTTAGAAAGTAATAATTTGTACAAATGATCCAACCGCACTACATAATAGACTATAATTTTATTTTACTGCTGCTAAAATAGTGGGTAATAGAAATACTTTTAGCTCTTTTGTATATACTAAAAAACATGACTATGGTAACTAATATGTCTGCTTGAATATTTCAAACAGCAATAAAACTTATTTAGAACATGATTGATTGACATGCGGAAAAAATACTTACAGTACCACGTTCATAGCTTGAAATTCTGCATCATTTAGTGTCAGCTTTTTATTTATCTTGAATGGGTATTTAGCTATGATATAAAAACTCTTCATACATGTAATTATCCTCCAATACTTCATTCAAATATACTTTAGAGATTAACTTAGGGCAAATATTAAGAACATCAATGGATGTCGTTATGGAAAAATAAAATCAGCATTGTAAATGCAACTAGTATAAATATCTAAATTTGACTTAGCTTTAGTATTTTCCTTTTGTAATCCTCTATTTTACAACACTCAGACAGAGGGAAAGGCAGAACTAGGAACCTATTAGGTATCCTGCATACACATCTGTAGAAGGAATAATTTCCGTAAGGTGACCTTATCGGTCTTTCTCTACTCCTTCACTGTCTATTCACAGGCCGGTGGAGCATTAGAAATTAAGTAATGCAAGTTTTCCCAATTTAGCCTATTAAATATGCAGGCTTTGCACTATTATAAAAAGTGATGAAGGGGTCTGTCACGCTTGGGGAGACGGAGCCTCTGCGGGGCACTACAGCTTGCACAAAAGTGGTGTAAACCTTGAGAAGAGCCAAGGCACGGAGTCTAAGTAGTAACCAGGTCATCTCCAGAGCCTCTGATGGTGAGGATGTTGCTCTGCTGGTTACTGCTAGGTTGCGGTCCTAGGGCACACCAAGGTGGGCAGAGTGAAACAAGGTACCAAATCACTAGGAGGAAGAATTGTCAAGGAAGGACAGGGTCAAGGCAGGCAACAAGCGAGAGAGGTCAGGTCACAAGCCAGGGATCCAGGAAATAGAGACCAGTGACCGGGGGCCCTACAGCAGACACAGGGTAACCCAAGAGGCACTGGAAGATACAGAAGGCATAGCTGACATGGGGATAACCACAGACACAGAGTAACATTGGAACAGCACAAGTGAACTGGCAGGAAAACAAATGACTGGGCAACAAGGAGTTACCACAGGAGCTGGACAGGGTAAGCATTAAATTAAACAGGTGTAGAGGAAATGCTCAACAGAGCTAGGGGGCTCAGCACTAGTGGAAACATGTTGCATGAACGCTGAGTGCTGTGTTTGAGCTAGCTAAATTGCCAAGGATGACTGAAAGGCTATTTCCTGATTGGCCAGTGGGATGGGCGAAACTGCTAAAACTTGGGAGAGCAGGCACACCCAGAGTCAGAACTGCCCATCCGCGCATTAAGATTGACAGGATCTTTACGTCATTCCGAAAGCGTGCACCTTTAATAACATAGAGCATTTGTAAATGCAAAAACATGCTTCTGGGTAAAGTGGGAAAGGGTTTTTTTTTCTTTTGTCCCTGCTAGGGAGATGACCTCTTTATTTGTATTAGTAACAGTCGTTAACGGGAAACCCAAGATTTTGACTTGTCATCAGAGCAAATGGGTGGAGGCTCTTGCTCGAAGGACAACTCTTTTGTTTGAAAAGTTTGTTAATGTTGGACACATTTTCTCACATTTCCTTTTGTGTCTTTGAGACAAGGAATGAAGAGAAGTGAGGTACAAAGAGAGAACCATCAGCTAAACCCAAACTCCTCCCTTTACCTTTCTTCAGACGTAGTAATCACTAAGTGATCTCCATGGAGCAAATTCTGAAGGGAAACCTCTATGAGCCTCAGTCAAGGTGAAATACATTAGGGGGAGGAGCTGGTGGATGGCTATCTGCTTTTCCATGTGTTTGGCTATATAAAAAAAATTTAAAAGAAAAAGAAAGAATTCCTAGTAAAAGTGTGGCTTTATACCATTTAATTCCTGGGCTCTTGTTCGGCTTGGTAAAAATATGAAAAACTTTACCAACCATAGTCTGGGTACAGGTATACTTTAGCAATTAGGAAACAAAGCCTTTACTGCTGGGAGAATGGTACTTCATGGAGCGTATACTTTTATGCATACTTTAAAATGGTATTGCCTAAATATGATGTTTTGAATTATATATTTATTATATTAATTATATTTATTATAATAATGGGGACACGATAAAAGTACCTTTAGAATTCAGCAGGGTGACAAGTTCTCATCCACATGCCCTCTGTTTAAAACTAGGGCCAACATTTATATTGCCTTTCATTGTTATACATACTAAGCAGGCACACACCACTGCCATGTCCTTAGTTATGCTGACCACCAAAATAATATTAATAAAAGAAAAAAGCAATTATTTAAATCCAGCCCTGGTATATTTACTATATCTACAGCTCACAGTATATTAGTGTGGTGGTCAATGTGAAGAATGTCTCTTACATTGCTGGACACCCTGGTTGACAAATCATTTAAAGGATGGACGATGCATTTGGTTGTGAAATAGAACATATTTATAGGGCTCAGTATATTACAACATAATACGGTACAACTAAAGAGGAAAGAAGAGTTTGGTTCCAAAAGAAGGATTGGCTCTCCATATGAGGGCAGCTTTGGAGTTACAGTATGCCCTTATGTGTGTTGTTGGGGTAGTCAAATACTTGTCTGATACTGATGGTAACTTTTTTCATAGTGTTCCTTCCTTATTGACAGAGGGTTTTTGACTATTTGTCTTCTGTTTATAGATATTTTTATTGAAGATATGCCTTTGCAAGACAGTATCTTATTCCTGAATATTAATTTAGGAAAAGGTATTGCTATTACACGATGTGTACCTCTATGCTCCTTGGCAATCAAGCCTTTGCATCGCTTTCAGCTGCTTTCTGGAAGCCTTTAAAGTTTCAAGCTCCCATTAGCTCAATTTGGGGATGTTTAAGACAGATTTTATTGGGAACTTTGCCTACTGCTGGCAGCGTGCTTAAAGTGACAGCCAGCACTCTCATTATGATCCCTAAGAAACTATTATTCTTTTCACAGTCATTTCAATACCATTTTGACTTCAAATAAATTAAAATAAAATCTATTTTGAACGTAATCGCCAGGTTTTACAAGCTGACAAGCTAAAAGAATGTACCTAAATATGCTGATTTTTAACCATTAATAATGTAACACAAAAACAGTCTTGGTGAAATAAACCCACGGGCCACTTTATTAGGTACACCCAATTAACTGAAATAAAGAAATACTAAATACTAAAGAAATAACCTATAAATGAGCCAATCACACAGCAGCAAATGCATTTAGACGTTTAGACATTCCTAAGGCCTTTTTTTATCACTGATTGCTCAGTGCTGCTGTTGCTTTTCAGTATCTTTTCCATAATATAGATAAATATATACTTCCGAAGACAAGGGGTTTGCAATATTTATATAATGCATTTTTCAGAACACTTAACCCCTAACATAGAGGATGGAAAAAAATATTATGTGATATATGTTGCTATCGGATCCTAAATAGCTATAACAAATCAGTAGGTGATTCAGTTTCTGGTGGCGAAGCTTTAAAAATAAAATTGCAGTAAAATAGCTTTATCTATTGTTTCCTCTTTTTCTTTGGTTGCCTGATAAACTACTGTGGGTTTATTGTTGAGCAGTTGGCAGAATTTTTCATTGTTAAACTGCATGTGGTATGGAACGTTGCTCTGCAATGGGAAAAAAAAAGTGAGACCTTACTATGCAAGCAAGTCTATGATTTATTAAAGACTTACCAGTGCTGCACAATAAAAAAAGAAACAGCACAAAATCTATCAGGGAAAAGCCTGCAGTCACAAGAAGGAGGGATGTTGTCTTTGATAGATGTGCTGTGCCTGTCCCTGGTGTACAGGAGATAAACAGTCCCCTGACTTTTAAAGCTATAATCCAGTGCTGAATATTTAGTGGCAGTGACAATGAATTCAAGAATTGACATTAAAGAACAGCCAATATGCAATTTGTAATACAATTACCACTACATACCAATCAATGTGTATTGAACTGGACCTAAGAAATAATTTGTATTATGTTAAAAAAATAAATAGTACATTATAAAATATCTTTATGTTGCTCGATATATTTGTTGTTGCCCCAACAAAGCTAATATAAAATAAAAGTCAGTGAATATTTATATATATATATATATATATATATATATATATATATATATATATATAGATATATATATATATAGATATATATATATATATACCGGTATATATATATATAATACAGGTAAGACAGCTCCCATATATTTATGCTTTTATCTGTGTATTTAGCACTTTGTCTGCAGCTGAGCTTTAACATAAAGTTGCATCACCATTGACTATAAATGTTTGCTTAGTTCTCAGCCCTTTTAGAGTGCAGATTCTTAAACAGATTTTGCATGAATTCTGAATCAAGGTGTACAGACGAACAAGGTCTAGAAAGTTGTTTTGCTATCTAGCAATGGTGCCCTGATGTAAAGGTTAATTCAATAGAATTGAAACTCTTTTGAATAGTAAAAAATGCAGTGCCTATAAAAATATTAACTTCTTCTCTTTTCAGATTTGTGTTTAAAAATTGCAAAGTCAGTCAGTCCTAGGTGCAAACTGCTGCTATGCTTTCAGGAGCTGCACATTGCATTGTAGGTCAGCACCTTTGCAGACATTTGCAGTGACGGTATGATTCTTCCTCCAAAGGAGGAAACCAACCAGCATGACCAGTAGCAAGGCTGGAAACCATGCCACTACCCCAGAATGGCAATGCAAACACAACTGTTTGCAAACCACAATACAAATACAACTATGTGCAAAAAAGCATGCAGTAAAACACTTTGGTTCACCAAAAGTTTATGTTTTATTGTTGTGGTCAAAATTACAATCAAATAGACTTCAATTGCAGTTCCATTTTAAACATACAGCTCCATAGCAGCAAATCACTCACAGTATAGAACTCTATACCTAATAATACTTACATAATAAAGAGAATAGAATACGTTCTACCACCAGATAACAGATAGTTCACATTTAGTGCATTCTTTTTATTAGCTTGTTCCTGTACTCCCAGACAGCCTGGTGTAAAAGAAATAACACAAGCCTGTGACATTCATTTTATAATGATGCTTCATGCTTTAATCCTACATTGACTAGATTCTCACACTATTTAATAAACAGAAATCAAGTAAAAGGATTCACCCATTAATTGGAGCTCCTGGGATGTAAAGTAGAAACAATGATGCTGTTGTCTAGAACAGATTCCATGAACCGAGGCTGTGATTCTGGTACGTAAGCTATGGAAGGAAAGAATACTGATCTCAGTACTACAGAACTCATCGTTTCTTACCATAGACTAATTAAAATGCTCTGTGTAGTAACTATATACACTTTGCCTACAGACCTTTCTCCAAAACTCATTCTATTGTCTACATGGAATTAGTGGTTCAGGTTTGTGCAATATAGACATGATCAGATGTTGGGTACTGTAAGCAGAAGGTGTTGTGTGTTTATACAAGATGTGTTTTAAATCAGTGGTCGCCAACCTATTCAAAGGGGAAGAAACGTCCCTCATAGTGACGTCATGATGCCAGAAACCCACCCACCCCCCTATAGTTGGTCTGAGCCTACAATGGGAGAGTGGGCGGGTTGTGCCCAGAGACACAACCTGCCCACCGCCTTGAGCCTCTGATCTGTATGGGGGACATGGTCCGCGAGTCTGGCTGGTGCACCCCCCCAGCAGGGTACTTCTCCTGACCCCACTGGGGGGCGCACCCATTGGAGACCGCTGTTTTAAATGATCTTGGACAAGGGATCAGGCTGCTTCATTAGTTATACCAATGTAGGAAATACTCCAGCACTTATATCCACACAGCACAAGCACTTTTATCCAATCACCATGGAATGTGGCTTTGTGAATATTGTCCAAGGATATAAATGTTGAAATATTGTTCTTATGTTTGTAGAACTGGTGAAGCAACTTGGAAAGCTTTGAAACACATTTAACAATACAAGAACAACTCCAGCTGCTTGTGACTAAGTACTGCTAGATTTATAATGACCTGGATAAATAAAAACTTCAGAGACATACAATGCAAATGTAATGATTTTGAGTCAATTTTATTTTAATCAAATTCTATTTTCTTTCTTCAGCAGAGCTAAACTCGCCCCTTCTTGCTCCTTTGCCAGTATCTTTTTTTGATTATTATGTTTTTTTTTTTTTTTTTTATCTTCAACCATACAGATTGGCCAAGCTGCAATGAAAGAACTCTGGTGAATGTGCACAGGAGTCACTTATTCCCAGGACCAAGGTATGCTGGGATTATACACTGAACATGTAGTGTACATTTTACAAAAGATTGCAAAAAGGCAGGTTAGTTTGTTTTATTGGAAAAGAGGCATAGCCTACCTGTCTAACTTTTTTATTTTCAAGTTTAGTTTAACTTAGTTAAAGTTTGCTAAATTTTTGTTTTGTATCTCTTTATTTAGAATCTTTCTTTAAAAAAAAAAGAAATGTGTGTGGAAAAATATAGAGAGCACCATGGGTTAGCAAAAAGCACAACAAAACTATAATATTTTCATTTCAGGCCTTTACTAAAAACTAGGATTGAGCTATTTGACAACAGATGAATCTCTGCAAATAGTAATTTATTTGTGTAAATTTCAGCTTGAGCTACTAATCTTTGTATGCATTTTTTTTCAACTAATTGTTGAAATGAACAGACACTTCCCAGATTCAGGGCATGTGGTATGTTTCTAAAGTAATACAGTAATACATAATCAGTAATCCTGTACTGTTTATGTCTTCACTGCAACAGGCACTAAAATCCTATGTGTCACCTGTGTAAGAGGGTGGAGGGAGCGGTAACATCACCCCCCCCCCCCCTTCATTATTGGAAGTGACTGCTAGACCAGTGCACTGTCAATGGAAGAAGGTCCAATGCACCTGAACACATGGAGGAATAAGGTTTTCTATTTGAGGGCACTGGTGGCAAAAGCATCACTGGGGGATATATGGGGGAATGCCCTGTAGACCAACTTTGAAACTTTGTCAGGAATACAAATTACATTTTAAATAGAAATTAGGATTTGAACTAAAACTGATGACTAAATAGAGAAAATAAAACATTTTTATTTTATATACCTTGTATAGGTCAGCCTTTCTCAACCTTTTTACCCCAGAGGAACCCTTAGAAGTTTCTTTCAGATCTCAAGAAGCTCAGGCAAAAACCAGTTGGCTGTCATTGGGTGAATGTTCATCGCATTAGTGGTGACTGGAAGAATGTTCCAATCACAGTGGTGGTCTGAATACTACCCTAAAGACAGATAAAATGATCTCTGGTGTCATGTTGCTGGCTTTGAAAAGTGGTGATGGCTTTAGAATGGGGCATTGGCTCTATGCAATCACCAGCAAATGAAAGGTCAATCATCCACAGGTCAAGGAACCTCTAGCAACTTCTAGAACAGTGTTCCTCAACAAGGGTCCATTGAACCCTAGGATTCCTTAAAGAGGTTGCTAGGGTTTCTTGAGCCATAAACAGTTTAGGGATGAAACAGTACAGGGTTATGTTTCAGTACTAAAAGCAGTAACCCCAAGCCACACTCAGGGTGGAATTGCAAGGAAGTATTAAAGTTTACCTGGTCCCCACATGCCCGCGGCATCCTCCAGCCATACTCCAGTGTTGCCCGGCATCTGCTTCCCCTGGTGATGCCTGCCCGGTCCCTGCGCCCCCAGCGTGTGAACATTGCGGACGCAAGGCCAGGGGACACAAATCCCGGCCAGGCATGGGAGGTTCGTGTGGGTGGGAGGAAGGACCATGCAGTTGGGAGGCGGGACCAGGTGGAAAAATTAAAATAAGTATTTTTAAATGTACTGCTTTGACATTATAAATTAAAAATATTTAAATATAAAATTAAAAATATTTAATTTTCAGACTGCCAGGGATGATAAAAAGGTCAATAAACACTGCTCAAGAAGAACCCTAGGCTTCCATGAAATCCTGGCTGAGAATGGCTGTCATAATTTTTTTTTTTCACTACCCCAAATGTCTTTTTCCTACTTTCCATAATTTAAAACATTTTATGATCAATATTCCATGTCATAGTCTTTGCAACTTGACTTTTTATAGTAAACAATTGCTAACCTGTGGTCATTTAGCAATAAAACTTTTGGTGAATTGTAAAAAAAAAAAAAAATACACATGAATTAAAAAATACAGTTGCATTAGATTATTGATAGCTATGAATATACTTAAATATTTCAAATTGCCTTGCTTTGAATATTCTTGTAAAAAAGCTAACAATCAATCCTATTTTTTTTTTACAGGTGACTAATATGCAGTGAAGGACAGAGCTGTAAGCTTCACTACTGAAATAAGGAAAATCCTTTGTATACTTAATTCACCAACGTCAAAATCAGACCCAAAGGCAAAATCACAACTGACAATGACCATTTGAGCAGAAAGAAGAGGATATCAAGCAAAAAGAGAAAACCATGACTAAAAACTAAAAATGACTATATAAGAGAGCTTTGTCTTATAGATGTGTAATATTCATGGCTCGAAACATTTTCAGAGGTGGAATTACATTTCTCATTTCGAATCAATGACGTTCAGCCTCCAGTTATTATTAACGAGCCAGATAAAATCTGTTTCATTTTATGTCCAGCTTGTTTACTAGCTAGTAAAGCTTGCAAGAGAATCACCAGGGAAATTAAGTTTTAATTGAAATTGCTCTGTTAATAAAAGAGAGACATTAACCTGGAAGATGTCCTAATAATTGCAGATTCTTGTCAAGTAATGACAGATAAAAGCTTTAAACCGGTTGGTGAGGGTAAAGTTTGATCAATCCCAGTTGGAGTTAAGTGTTTCTTTACTTAAATGTGATAAGCAGTGACAAATGTAAAATGTTGTCCTCCAGGAGAACAATCAATGGGCAATAAAGAATGATCAGACCCCCTAGAAATCAATGTTAGCTCTGTGTGGTCTGTGTCATTCAATAGACTTCATCTCAGAAGAGCATCAGTTACAGTGAATTCTTGTTGTGACATCAATAACTAAATAGAGTCAGCTTGTGAGCTGAGTATTTGTAGGGCAATCATAGTGATGTCCCACCTGATAGTTTCATCTTCTTAAAGTGGAAGTCATTGGGATTATGTAAGACTGCAGTACACATTTGAATTATTAATGGTGTCCTTCTTGGGTTTCATTTTGTTGAAGATCTGCAGAGGAAAACATTTTACATTTAGTAAAAATTGTGTGTGTTATATGTACTGAATGTAAGTGGAAGCCCTTGGCCCAGCGCCAATGTTCATCAGACACCAAGTCCACACTCTTCACCTATAGCAAGCCCCCGCTCAGCCTCAGGAGCCTCGTTGTGCCTAGTTGTGCACTCCAGCACAGTTGCCCCCAGGACCTTGGTGCACAAAGAATGGCTTCTGGGAAAAGAGGAGCAGAAGCCCACAAGAGCAGGACAGGGGACACAATGGGATACCAGTCTTTGGTCATTACCAGGTGATCCACCGATAACTTAGCGCAAAAGAATCTACTAAAGGCAAATACAGGAAACAGAGTTAAAGGTCACACAATGACAGTCAACCCAAGAAGGTATCTAAAGGTAGAAGACAAAGCAGAGACAGGGTCACAGGCAAAGGTCAGTCTAGGCAGCAAACAATTACAGTGTCAGAGAACAGAATCACCAACAGTAAATCCATCAGATAATTACACCAGCAGCAGGTCAGCCAAGCACAGTGTATGTGCTGGGGATACTAAGAAAGGTAAATCTCAGATGGAAATTTTATGGCTAAAGGGAAGCAGGGGATGCTGCAAGCTGCAGAGCAGAGGGCAGACAACTAATTCCTTGTAACAACACAGTCAAAGAGAATAAACAGGGTGTGATATACTATATATATCAATATATATAGTAAATATATAACTATATATATTGTAAATAACATAGGATCGCTGACCAGATAAGGGTCAGTAACAGTAATGGGAGAAACTTCCTCTAAAAGATGGCTATGAGTTGTTTGAGCAACACACAATGACTATAAGAGGCAATTTCCTACTGACATCCAATGGTCAGTTTTACACTAATCACCAGCGCAATGGAATTATTTTTCTAATGTTCACCATTGGGGTTGGTTTACTAAATAAATTTACATGATACTGGTTCAAGGTTAAAAGACAACTCAAAACTTCAGATCCAGATACAGTTGTATTTTGCACCATTTGGGCTGCACTAAGGGTTCTGTCAGAACATCAGGCAACTGGTGTCTTTAAATTGGCTTGTGCACTCTTTGGCTCCAAATGCTGTATTGAAGACCACACCAACTGTGCTCCTGATTCATTAATTTCCAATCATATCTGCTGAATACCAATGCATACAGCAACTATTGGATCTGAAGTTTGATTTTCTGAGGGGTATTCTAAAAGGAAACATTTAATGTGAATGTAGACTTGAAGAGTTGGATAAATTACAGAATGTGTAGGCTCCCTCGTTGGATTTTATTGCTTTCTGAGGCTTCTTTATAGAGAATTATTTCTTACTGTCCTTGACCAGACAAAAAGTCCCAGATTTATTTAAGCTCTCCGAGGCTGTAGAGGATACGCTTTTTTCAATGAAGCTGGGTGATCAAAAAAAAAAAAAAACTTAAATAGATCTAATCAAGGATTAAAAACATTTGCTAATAACCAGCAAGTGCCTTTAAGAAATCCATTCCAGATTTGCTTGATCACCCAGCTTCACTGATGAAAATCTATCCTCCCCAGCCTTGGAGAGCTTTAATAAATCAATCCCAAAGTAGGAAGACAAAATGTGCAACAGGAAAACGGACAAAATAGATTGCAATATTATTTACAAACTTTTTATTGCTCTTTATGTATAATCAAGGGTGTGTTATCCTTTGAATTCTTTTATATACAGTATATATTTCACTTAAGTTTCTGTTTTCGTATAGCAAAGCAGTAAAGTCATCCTGGTGAAAAAGTGACTTGCCTACCTCTCCTTCTCCCCCTTTTTTCCCTATCGCTAAAGAGAATATTAAGTTGTTTATTCAATGATCACTTCTTGCTGGACCTTTCTCTAGTTGCCCTATTGGTCCTTATATACTACATGTACCTACCCATGAACCCATACCTGATGTCTTTTATGTATTGTGTTTTAATTGTTGTATTTCATGTTATATAATGCTACAATAAAAACTCAAAAAAGTAAAAATCAAACAGAACAAAAAGTAACCTGGAGCTCTACCTGCTAACTATGAATGGTACATAGAATACACCCATATGCATTATTGATATTTTCCTAAAAAGAAGAGGGAAATATTTCTTTAAAGTGCATTGTTGGTGAATTCTGAATATAAAAAACAAAGACATGTTATACATTTCCTTTAAAACCATGAAGGAGTTCCAATAAATTATGGCTATATCCAAAAATATTTAGAATTCCTATAAATAAATACATATACCCATATGCCTGGTAAGATATTTGTACTAGAAAATATTCAGAAATGCTGTTAAAAGTCTATGTATTTCTGGATCTCTCTCTGTTTCAAAGGTAACCACCTGAGCGATAAGCCCAACCTTGGTACGGGCTTCAAAAAGTTACAATTATCGATAAACCCGAACTTTTCTCACTGTATGAAAATACAGTGAGAAAAGTTTGGGTTTATCGATCACTTACCTGGTCCCGCTGCAATCATCCATCGTCGTGTTCCAGCGTCGTCCTCCAGCATCGGCTGTCCTCTCCAGGGAGAAGAAGCCGGCCTTCTTCTCCCTCCGTGCGTGTACGTCGGCGCGTACGATGACGTCCGGGTGTCGGCTTCTCCTCGCTCAGAGGAGGAGACACGCGCTGCAGCCAGGAGGAGAGCGAGGAGAAGCCGACAACCGTGCCCCCGCGATCCCATAAGCAGGCTGGATCAGATTTTTTGGTATTTTGTTCAGAATCTTTTTTTTCTAGATTTTTCTCGTTTAAAATTGGGTGCGTCTTATAGGCCGGAGCGTCTTATAAAAATACGGTATTTCTCTCTCCCCACACCTCTACTGCTTTGTCAGGTTAAGTGTCATGGCATAGAATGGATCTGTGCCACGGTAAAGTGACAGACAACTGTACAGAGTAAGAGATAGATAGAGAGAGACTGATTTGCTCCACTAAAACACATTTCAGTTTTGTGACCCAAGTACCATAGGTAGCTTGTAGCTCACAGGTTTCAATTCTAGGTGTGTAAGATCCTCTCCTGCACTTACAGCCAACAGCCCCGCTCAGCTATACATTGTTCTTTTTATTCTGCAGTGGGGACAGCCAGCTCGGGATGAATTGCCATGATCTCCAGTCCTGTATGCAAAACTGGATCCTGCAAATGTGATTCTTTTTTAAAAAAACAGAACAATAAAGATTTTTTCTGTGACAAACAGAAAATCAGGTTCAACTGGAAGGCTGGTGCCAGTTTGCGGCAGTACCCCTGCCATGTACACCACCAGGAGTTGAGTTGTTCATGTAAATAGAGAGCAGCATTCCAATTGGCTGGTGGTTGTTTGGGGTGGTAGCATCACTGGCAAGCACTAGCCAGTGGGAACGCTGCATGTAATGTAGGTGAGCAATTATTTAGTGTAGTGTTTCCCAAGCTTTCTAACATGGGGGAACTCTTTAAATATTTTTACGTCATGAGGGAACCTCTGCTATAATTAGGATATCCACAACTAACAGTACATTAGAGTGGTGGTCAGCAGGAAGATTGTCTCTTTTTTGGCCAGTGGGAAGGCTGCCAACCTTTCACATAAACAAAAAGTTCATTAGTGTAAGTTAAACTGACCTGGGAGTCAAAACAAACTGCTCATTGCCCAAGGAACCCCTGACAACCTTCTCAAGACAACCTGAGGAGTCCTGGATGTGAAACACTGGTCTAGGGGGCATTGGTTGGAGGTTGTTAGGGTGGTATCATATTTACCATACTTCATGAACACGATGAGTTGCAAAAGTCAAGTACTCTTAAAGATTTTACCCATCAAAGAAACATTGCTTGGATGTCAAAGTTGTGTCCCTTCAAGCTTCAGTGATGGAGATCTAGCAAGATGTTACCGCCTTCAGTTATTTCCTTTATAGCCAACCATATCAGTAATAATACAGAAATAGGTCTACTTATTTGGGTATAAAACAGGCATGCTGATTTATTTCAAAAACCTTTTGGTAGATTTGCTCAGTGACCTCTTTTTGTGACAAACTTCATTCCTAATCTATTTCTCCTTTACTTGGATTTAAGATATGGCAACATAGAGGTCACTTTTTATGGATCCTTTTCTGCTTTTCTGTAATTTTTTCTAGCAGTCAAGGAGAAGCTAATCAACAAGTGAAAACAGTAATAAAGAAAGAAAAGGGAACATCCACAGTCACCCTTTTATATACTCTATCTTAACAAGGTGTCGTTGTGTTGGCTGCTGATGTGAAAACTCTACAGAACTCAGTAGATGAATTCGTACTATGTGTCATTATTTCACAGAAAAGGATTTTGTGCTGGAATGCAGCGTGCTAAAAGGTCATAGAGCAATTTCTAAATTAATGTTGTTGAATTCACCAGTTGGGTATTTTTCATCGATATTTTCTGCGTGGCGAGAGTGTACGTGAAGGCAATTACCGACATGACATGTTAACATATTAAGCTGACAAGCTCCAAAATTACCTTGTTAAATATAAGTGGATAGTACTAATTGAGAAATATGATGGTAATAGCTTGCTTCCATATATAGGGGAAAACATTGTAGCATATGATAAAATTACACAAGTTAGTAGCAAATCTAAAATTAGCTTTAGATTTAGGTTATATGAAAGATGCAAATGAATGCTAAACTGCCTTAAAGCGGAACTAAAATTCCACTTTTAAAAACTTTCAATCAGATGGGGTATTATTGCATAAAGGTACAGGTAATGTCCTCCTACAATAAGTACTCCTACCTGCATGATCGCCCAATGAGGTGCAAATGTGCAGCATGGTGGAACTTCCCCACACCTGCACAGGAGTTATGTAAAGCTACGTACACACTTCCAATTATTATCGTTGGAAAAC
>NC_092866.1:46550365-46588939 GCF_032062135.1 Pyxicephalus adspersus | reverse complement strand
GGGGGGGGGGGGGGCACTCACATTTTGATCGAGCTTCATGACTCCTGAGTGTGGAGCAGACACAGCAAGCAGGTTCAGCAGGTCTCTTTACCTCCCCTGATGGGTTACTTACCTCCTGTAACAGCGCCCTCAAGATGGGCAGGAAATCGGGCATAGTCCGGTCCCAGGTGAGGACGTGCAGGCTGTGACTGTCACGTTGGTTGCCTCTCCTTTTCAGTCTGACAGCGCTTATGGGACTTCCAGATGTCTGTACCTAGCGCGCAGCCTGGTTCAACATGCAGGGATGCTGAATTGCTGGAACGCTTCAAACATTTGTTGCAGAAGGAACTGCAACAAACTGCAGGATACAGGCAAGTTGTCTAAAACCCTGACCAGAGAGATTAGAGACCTAGGCACTAGAATTCATGCCCTAGAAAAAAGATGGATGATGCCATCACAGTGATAGATTCCCATGAGCAGGATAATAATATGCTCCAGAAAGATTTGCAAGCTGCAATGCCTAGCATTGAAGATTTGGAAAACTGACACCGCAGAGCTAATCTGCGTGTAAAGGGGATCCCAGAAACGATTGTTAATTTACCTGGTTTAACTCATTATTTTAAGAATTACTTCTGGTCTTTTCACCAGAGAGGGTAGAAATGAACAGGGTCCACCGTGCTTTGGGCCCCAGTAAAACAGATGGCCCCCTAAGAGATGTTGTTCTCAAGCCTACCTTTTCTAAAACAAAGAAAGCTTTTTTGAAAGCGTCTTGGAATAAGAGAGACCTTGTTTTTCAATCCCATGCCATGCAAATTTAGCACCATAGATGATCCGAAAGAGGGAAGCTCTTAAACCTTTTCTTCAGATTCCCCTCAAGCTTCAATTCACGTATCGTAACCCTCTGCACACCATTTCTACCCCTGATGAGGCTAAAGAACTATTCAAGCATTTACAATTACACTCATATTCATCTGTTTCTCCTGCCCAGTCGCTTTCTGTTTCCCAGTGGCCTCCATGTCTTTCTCTATCGTGGGAAAAGGTCTTCTAACATGGACGCTCTCTAAATAAGAGATTGCCTCCCCGATCCGACAGTTCCCTGAGATCTGAGGACTGAGTTTGAGTCCGGTGATTGTATTTCAATAAATATATATCAGTTCGCAGACTCGGTTGTACTATGTAGGGCTTATTACAGGTTCACAGTTGCGATAATTGATATGTGCCTTCTCATACTATTTTGACAGCAATAATCTTGAATTATATAGTACTATTCTATTGTTGTTACTAGTTTAATTATTCGACCCATGACTATGCGCAAGACTGGTTTCTGCCTAGGCAGACATAGGGTACACTTAGGGTGCTTGGGTCTCCATAAGTTTTGTTTGTTTGTCCCATACTCTTTTTTTTTTATTCTGTTTCCTCAAATTGTGTTTTTTGAGTCCTTCAAATGCTAGAGTGCAATGCTACTATGTTATGCAGATAGTCCATATCTTGGCAAGGTTGAGGAGCTATGTGTTTCTTTATTCCCATGGCTTATAATAATATCCTGATTTTGTCTCACAATGTCCAGAGTTTAAATTCCCCTACTAAAAGGAGCAAAGTTTTCAACTATTACTCTTCTAGGCGGGTTCATATTTTGGGCTTAAAGGAAACACAGTTTTCAGATTCCTCCTGCCCAAAGTATGTCCATAAGTCCTACCCTCAAATTTTTTTAGGTATGCTTTTCAGAAAAGAAAAGAAGAGTTTTAATCGCTTTCCACCGATCTGTTCCTTTCTTTTGTGATTTTGAATTGGCAGATCCTACAGGCCGCTATTTAATCCTCCAGGGAAACTGTACCATGTTGAAGTGACCATAATCAAGTAATATGCTCCTAATTCTCATCAATTGCAATTTTTAAGCACCTTTTTTCTGTTGTTGAAAAGCATGCCAAAGGTACCCTGTTGATGATGGGGGATTCAAACCTAATTATCGACCCCAAACTTGATCATTCACCTAAAAATAATTCCAGGTCTTCCGTATTTGATTCTAAGCTGCCTTCAGTTTTCTCAGAGCTATTACTGTGTTACCAGTGGATTGATGTTTCGTGGGACCTTAATCCCACCACTAGAGACTACTCATTTTATTCTGCAACACATGGTAGTTTTACCAGAACAGACCATATTTTTGTGCAACAACAATTTTTGCCTCAGATTTCAAAGTCAAAAATTTGGACAACTCCATGGTCTGACCACCCCCCAATAATGATAAAAAGTAATTCTTTGGTCACTAAGTCACGTGTATTTCACTGGCATCTTAACAACGCGCTGCTCTCCTCACTTGAAATAACCAAAGATATTAAACAGACATTGATACAATATTTTGACATAAATAATTCCTCAGTAACTTCACCAATTTCGCTTTGGGATGCCCATTAAGCCACCTGGTGTGGGGCTATTATCCAACTATCTTCTCATTAGAAAAAGGCTAGAAATCATAGAATTACAGAACTGACTAAAGTTCTGGAGCAATTGGAGGGTAGGCTGAAAACCAATCCATCTAGCCAACTGTACAAAGACATCCAACAAGTAAGAGTAGAAATGAATGGTTTATTAGACTACCAAGTGGTAAAAAAAAAATTTGTTGGTCTAAAAGGAATTACTATGCGAGAGCTAATAAACCTGGTCCTATGGTAGCAAAGGTGCTATCCCCTAAACAGGGTCTTTCGGATTCTATTAAATTGAGAAAGTCTAATGGTCAGATTACAGCTAATCCCAAAAATATCTGTTCTATATTTACTGAGGTACTTTCCAAAGTCTATGGTTCAAGCTGTCCTTTTAGCTATGAGAAAGCTGATAAGCTTTTTTCTGGCCTTTCTCTACCTGTATTACCTGAGTCTATGGCGGAATCAATGGAAGCTGAGATTAGTTTGGAAGAAGTCCTATTGGCGATTGACACTTTAAAACCTTTAGAATTGCCCGGGCCTGACGGGTTCTCCGCATTATACTACAAAAAATTCACAGACATTCTGGCCCTCAGACCAATGGAAATGTTCAATTATTTGAGAACCACCCCAGACCATCCTATGTCTTCCCTTTTGGCTCATATTGTAATGATACCAAAGCCTGGAAAAGACTCTTTAGACCCTCATAACTATAGGTCAATCTCCCTGCTAAATATTAATATAAAAATTTTGACCAAAATATTGGCATAGACTCAACAAATTCTTAGATACATTGATTCTCAAAGACCAAGTAAGCTTTGTCTCTTGTAGACAAGTCTCTGATAGTACTAGGAAAATCATTAGTCTTTTTCATTATGCACAAAGAAAACAAATTCCCAGTATGTTTCTAGCTTTGAGTATTCAAAAAGCTTTCGATTCACTATCTTGGGACTTTCTGTTCTGTCCCTATGCTGTTGAGGTTTCGCCCAGGGTTTATGACATGGCCGAAGGCACTTTATTCTAATCCCTCGGCGAAATGTATCCATTTTTTCAGGATCATAAGCCATATTTACAGAAACGCGGCAGGGATGTCCATTGTCACCCATATTGTTCATTTTAGCAAAAGAACTTGCCTGTTTAGGGAGAATCCCAATGTTCAGGGTATCACAATAGCTGGCTCATCCTTCAAATTAAGTTTAGTTGCGGATAATCCATTGTTCACCTTTGATCTACCAAGAATTTCCATTCCCAATTTAATCTATGTGCTTAAGGTGTTCGCAAAAACTTCAGGTTTCGTGGTTAATGAGCAGAAGTCTGTGGGATTAAATTTAGCTTTGTCTAACCAGCTGTGTGCAACTCTACAAGAGGAATTGCATTTTAAGTGGGCTCCATCCCAGCTGGAATACTTGGGCATTATTTAACCAGCAAATACACAACACTATTACCCGCCAACTACCCTCCTTTATTTGTTAAATTAAGGAAGTTTTTGAACAAATGGAGCTTCCTTCTTATCACTTGGATAGGTAGGATCAACTCTGTCAAAATGACGATTCTCCCGAAATTGTACTACTTCAGGACGCTTTTAGTCCAGGTCCCTGCACACCTTCTAAAAACATTCCAGAAAACAATTTTTTCTTTTATATGAAATAACAAAAAAATCTTGCATGGCCCGGAACACTATGTATGCCCATAAACATCATGGTGGATTGGGGGTGCCCAATGTCCTAAAATGCTATCACGCTGTACTGTATTTATGTTTTTTGTTATAGATAACATTTTTAAAAACCTAATAAAAAATATTGAAACCAAAGAGCATCCTACAAGTACTACTACTGGCTTTGCCCACAGAGAATTTAGGTTTAGAAAGAGGAGTTACTTTTGTAGACAAAGTTTAAGTAATCTGCTTGACTATCTTATTGTCCCCTCTGACTGGGTCAAGCTTAGCACGCTCATACAATTTACTTTTACTGGATGCCGCAAACAGCCTACATACAGTGTTTGCTCACCCCTATCCAGTGCAAGACATTATGGGAATATATGTGTTACTGCACATATTATTCAAATTTTACATGCATTAAAATTTTTGCTGTGCTATTCATTGTCGGTGCCATCCCAACACATTAACCCCATGTACATGTGAGGCAGTGTACCACAACACAATGCCATGCATTGTATTGTCAGAGACAAATAGTTTATTCATTCTAGTTCTTTGATACTCCATTAATTTTAGTGGACTGCCTTATTGCAGGTTAACCCAATAGATAACACACATTAACATGCATCAGATAATACAATCCACAATGGAATATTACCAAGAGAGCATATTACATATTACTTGATGGCAAAAAAAAGCTATATCCTTCTAGCATATAGAGTGTGTGGCAGCTGAGGGGTGGGGTGGGCATCAGGGAAATCACATTTCTGCGGGTCTTGCTTTGAGCACCAAAATGGCTGGAACCAACCCTGGATAGAAAATGCATACAAAAGAATTCTTTCATCACCATAAAATAGTTGTATATAGTACAAATATATATAGTATATATATATATATATTATATGTTCATGTGATATGCATACTTACCCTCTGTTAAATAACTGTATCACATAGAAAGGGTGACAGCACTTCAGTCCCCAGTCCTTCAAAAAACTTGCTTAACAACCATTTCCTTTCAGGTTCAAATCCCAGCCAGAAACTATATGCATGGAGTTTGCAGGTTCCCCCCGTGTTTGCATGTGTTTCCTACCACATACCAAAAACATGAAGTTATGTTAATTGACTTCCCCCTCCAAAAAAATTGACCTTAGACTACAATAATGACATATAACTATGGTAGGGACATTAGATTGTGAGACCCTTTGAGGGACAGTTATTGTCATAACATTTATTGTACAAATGTCATTGGACTTTGTACAGCGCTGCGTAATATGATGGTGCTATATAAATACTGTATAATAATAATACAGGAGTAACCTGGTTTTATTTGTGGCAATAATAGAGGTTTGTGGCAATAATAGAAAAGCTTGAGTTCTAGTAATCACCATGGGACTTAAAGATGCCTTCACATCTAATGTCAGTCCAAAGCTAAACCTTGGGCACCTAACCTGTGAACTGTCCTACCTGTCAAAAGATGTCTTAGGCTAGATTCCGACTTGCTGCAGGAACAAGCATACATTGTGCGGTTCCCAGTGGCTGGCACATTGACAGCCGCTTGGCCATCCATGGGGCTGCATTGGTTTTTAAAGTAACATATTTTTTTCTTTGTGGGCTGCCATGGGTGAGACTCTACATGTAGCGACTCACCCAAGTAAGTTCTTCAGTAAGGTGAGCAAACAATAGGTGCACCATAACTTTCTCCAATATGGGTGCTGATGTACAAGCAGGTGTACTATGCTAAATTGTGGTGATGTAAATACAGCTGTATTTTGTAGTCACCACCCTGTACATTAGAAATAATGAACAGGAATAATAAAACACACCAAGCATCCCCCCTCAAAAAAAAAATATCTCCTGGTGTTTCAATAAAGTAGTAGTCAGATTGATTGGTGTTATCCCATGGATAGTTAACAGAAAGTTTAATTTACAGGAAGTAAGTGAAGATTTCAACAACAGGAAACAGACATCATTAAAACCTTAAAACCCAACAGAAAACATCATTCTTTCTTTTTTATTACATTTCCACTTACTTATTTTCATAGATATCAAAATATAATGTACTACAAAATGTGTTGCCGGTTTATAAAACGTGGCAATAAATTATGCACAACAACAGCCATTCCAAAATGATTACCAGAACTGCTGAACTGATACAGAACATGATATTGAAATAAATGCTCCCCCAGTCCAAAATAAATCCATCAAATCTGGGATGACTGCAGATAATTACTGAGGAGCACTGGGTGTAAAAGCAAGATGGTATTCAGAACGCATCATGAATACTATACATCACTTTTCACACACATTCGAGTTGGTTTGTCAGTTTAAGTAGTCTGGATGCAAATGTCTTTATTTTGAAAAATGATACAAATCTCATAAATGAGCTGAAAATCAAGGGAGGTACAGTGGTGCGTTACAAATGAAGAATATATGTAGTAGGGAGAGCAAAGTAAAAGCGGAGTTTCTTGAGAAGACAAATCTGCCGTCAGCCCCAAGTTCGAAGAAATTAGTGCTAATATTTGACCAAAATCTCCTACTGAAACAGACTAGTTTCTCAAGCATGGGATTTTAAAGAGCAAATAAAGGCATAGTTGTGCTTTAATATTTATCAAAGGTTTTACATTACTGAGATAAATAATATATAACACCTGTGTTTGTGAAGCAGAATGCTTTGATAAAGTGAAGGGGATTCTTTTCAGAATCAAGTATACACAGTACATATATTTTGAAAATGAAGCCTAAAAATAATTGCACAGGGAATAGCTATATCTGCTCAATATTTCTTTTTTTCATCCAGACATTTCTGTAGTGAACCAGAAAACTTCACCAACTTTTTGCTGGTAAATCTATTATATCTTTTTTAAACCCCTTCCATAAAGATATTTTGAAACCCTCCCCACTGAAGGCTCCTTGGAAAGCTTCAAGCTGATCTAGTCAAAAATGGCATCCTGACCCCCTTCTAACTAGATATTGGCTTTGAAAAAAATCTCTTTCTGCACACCTAATGCCGTAGTCATGTGATGTTACAACTCTGAGTCTTCTCTCTTTATTTACAATAGGAAGGGTCCTTCCTCAGGCATTCTTTCTGGTAATTGTCCATTAATTTAGGAATACAGAAAAGACACAGAAATGTCACCAAGACACCAATGCAAAGAGATGGGCCAGCATGGGCACTTTTGCAGCACTAGTTCAAGAGGGGGCATGTACTGTGGATTAATTATTAATATTAATATTATTATTATTATTAATATTTTTATTGTTAATAATAACATTAATAATAAACAGTATTTAGTTAGCACCAACATATTATGCAGTACTGTACATTAAATACATGCAAATGACAAACAAATACAGACAGTGACACAGGAGGAGGAGAGGACCCTGCCCAGAAGAGCTTACAATCTAGGAAGTGGGGTAAGTAGCATACAATAGGAGGGGGATATGGAATGGTGGGTAAGTAGTGAGGATTTAAAGGGACAGAAGAAGACAGGTAGGCAAGTCATAATAGATTGTAGAGGAGAGAGTCGGGTTACTGGAATACCAGAGAGGAGGAGGTTACAGTAGTCTAGACGGGAGATAATGAGAGCGTGTACAAGGAGTTTGGTGGTCTTTGGGGACAGGTAGGAAGGAATTTTGAAATGTTGTGCAGGTGAAAGTGACAGGATCTGGAAAAATTCTGAATATGGGGGGTATATGAGAGGGCAGAATCGGAGGTGACACCAAGACAACGTGCAGAGGGTAGGGATGGATGACAGTGATGTTAACTGTTAGAAATATGTCAGGGGGAGATTTGAAATTTGAGATTCAGAACCTGTCAACCATCCATGATGATGCAGATGTAGAGGTGAAGTTTTTTACCCAAAGATGGATTTTAGGGGGAAAAAAATCCATTGGTGCTAGTATTTGGTCATTTGGTCTAGGTAGTAATCTGATGTCATTTTTTGGCATACCATTGCTGAACCTAGACCAAACCAACTGAAGCAACCACAGCTCATAACACTGCCCCACAGGTTTGTAAAATTTTTGACCAGGCAGTATATGTAAACTTAGATGATGATGTGGAGTTCAGAATTTAAGTTAAAAAATATCACATTTTCTACAAGCCTTCAGATTTATCAGATTTAAAGATGCTTTGGATATTTTATTGTGCTATAAGTCACAAATCACAGGCATTAGAACATATATTCCCAATGGCTCCATGAGATGATCTTTGCAATACATGATTGCATAGAACTTTGATTGAAGTAAATTGTGTAGATATTATGATTGTCGCACAGCTGGCTAACATTAGAAACTACAATATTGGTTTCACTTGCTACCTGGAATAGCTTTAATCTTAGCTTGTAAAAGCTAACCCAAAGAGTATCACATTCAAAAAGCATTTAAAAATCATCAAGCATATGTTTAGCAAATTACTGTGAGAAGATAGCCATATTGGGGAAGGGGGGGGGGGTAAAATACATTTCTATTATATAACTGTACTGCTGTAAAACCAAAATAATTCCAATGATTTTAATAAAAAAATGAATGTAATTTGTACATTTTTACAGTATTGTGTGATTATTTGCTAATATCTCCTTGAGATTGCATTTGAGCTGTTTTTCTTGCATATAAAATGGGAAAAAAAGCTTTTAACCAAATAATAGGAAAAATAGAAGCATGCTAAATCAACTCAAAAGCAAGTCAAATCAATACAAAAGCAATTTAATCTGAAAATACAAACCCTGAGTATGTGAACTAAGGGAAACTTCAGAGGTGTGGTGAGCAGGAGAACTTTTAAACCATTTTCTGCACATTGCTGTTCCCAAAAGTGACAAGTTGCTTTGGTCATGTGGTTGTTTGAAGACTTATGCTGCAGCTGTGTAATATTTTGGTTACACATGATAAGGTTTGCTGCTAACCACATAGTATCACACTATCTTTAAAATGACCCTTAGAGGGATGTATTATTTCTTGTTAAAAATCCTGCAATTTAGTAGCAGTAGAGGGAAGTTAGACAGCATTATCATCCATTTATAAACCTGAACTGGCAACTTGGGACCATTGGCAAATCCAAAAAGACTTGATTTTGCTGTTTATATTTGTGAGCTTGGGTTGTTCCTATGAATGCTGAACTGACTTACTTCTTTTTGTTCCCATCAAATAGCAAATGTAACTGTTCTCTATATTTATGTAATGGAGTGGTTTTTGCCCTTAAACAGAATCTCCAAGCAAACTGCTAATACAAATTTCAAACACCTATATTCTCTATTTTGTCAAGGATCACTGGGTCCACGCATTGTTGTAGTAGACATGACTTCAGTAACCAGAATAATTAATCCGCTACTTCTAGTTTACCAATATTGTTTTCTGGGTCTTTGGCATTGCTCATTGGCAATAGAACATTGTTGTGTTATTGCAGAAGGGGCATCTGTTCCTTCTAAAATAATGGACCTGACAAATCACAATTTTTACATTTTTACCTATAGTTCCACTTTAAAACCTAAAACACATGGGATGATTTTCACTTTCAATCTAATTTCTAATCCAATAAAACAATCAGAAGGGAAGGCTAATAATTTAATATTTGGCCCCAGATTATATGTGGATAGATCAAATGTGTTGGTGAAATATTATTTCAACAAACAAATCCAATTGGAATTCTCTTCACTTTTCATCCAATAAATAAATAATTGATATAATCTTGCATGTCTGTGTGCAGTGTTTTTAGACTTTGATTATGATCAGAAGATCAGTCACACTGGATGACAGAGTAAAAATATTGGCAGCAGATCTGCTACAACATACTAGGCCTAACTCCACTTTTGTAAAAATTAATATTTTTTCAGTTGGGATAAATCGATACAACTCAGTTCTGTTAAGAAGTAACTTAAGTAAGATGTGATAATTCTAAAATTTTCAAATTTTCGGTGTACTCCTGCTGTCACTGGATAGAAATATAACAAGTATATTACCATAAAGCAGACTACCGGCAATAGACTTTCAGCTGTCTTTTTTTCATAGCCAGTCTGGTAGTAACTCTTTATTTTGTTTTTGTAACAGTGCAGTAAGTCTTTTATATTTTGGAAGGACACAAGAACATTTCAGTCTATCAACATATATTTCTGACAACAAAATAACACTAAAAATGTTTCTTCGCCACTTCTCGCCCTTCACAGACTCCCCCGTTATTGCAGAAACTTCACAAGCAATTTCAAATTCACACTTATCAATTTTCTGCACTAGATCTATCTCAGGGATCAATGTGTTCATTTGAGATAATAGATATCTGAAATGTGTGTGCGTGTGTTTTTTTTTAAATTTGGAGCCGGAACTTTACTGTTTGTACAATATGGTAATGCCAAGAGGAACTGCTATAATTTAGAAAAACATCATCCTTATTTATTTATTTTTTTTGGTAGTGGGACATTTTACAGTGGAATTTCCTATTTCTAAAAGTCTACTAACAGTCTCCACATTGGATAGAATTCATGTGCCCTATATAACATGAAACCATACCCTGTAATTCAAAGTCAGCATAAAACCTAACATTTTATGCTGTCCGCACCCCTACTGAACATACTTCTCACTTTCTGTCCACTGAGGAATGGAATGTATAGGGGTTCGCTTAGGGATACAGTTGGAGACCTCGGAGGGCATCTGTAAGTTGTGTGTGACAGAAGGGAGAACCATCTCAGGTGTGGAATCTCCCAAAGGATTATGGTAATTTGGGCTACCTTTAAGGTGTGGTTAAAGGGGCTGTGATTACTGGACTCGATCTCGAGCCGGTGGGCTCTTGGTGGCTGGGAACAAAAAGTCGGTTTGGGGCAGATCCTTCAGATGGTATGCTGTTGTGAGTGGTGCCTCTGAAGGTTTAATATGGGCATAAAAGTTCTGAATATGCAAGTTGTAAATGTTGATATTTAAATGTGTCAATAAAGTGGTCATTATGGTCATTTCTTCATGACAGTTGTGTTTTGTCTTGGTTGGGGGGAAGTAGAACATGGAAATGGAATAGGGTGAAGAGTGGAGAAGATAGAGAGGAGGAGTGGGTATGTTTTGGTAAATGGGGTACCTCGGTCATGTTGGCTGTCCACTTATCAATGTGGAACCTTGCAAGGGAATTTCCTCTTAGCTTAGAGAATCAGGTGAAACTTTGCTTGCTTGTCCTCCAGTCATGTGGAAGCCAAATTGATGTTTTTTTTTTTTTTTGCTCATAATTTCAGTATTATTTAAGATGTTAATTTTAATCTCATATAGACCTAATTGAAAATTCCCTTGCTAGGGGATAAAAAAATGTCACCCTTACTGATAGACAAAATAGATCATTGGGGTCACTTAAACTGACCTGAGAGTCACAAACTGCTCATTGCTCAATGAACTCTTGCAACCTCTGGAGGAACTCTGGTTGAGAATCACTATGCTAAGCCGTTGACCAATGCCAAAAAAATGAACCATACAGTTTTGCCTTGTATCAAATAATGACATCTTCTTTAAATAAAGCATTTGCAATCACACAATTTACTTAAGAAAAACAAAGTCTTTTAAAGTGATTCCAAATAGTTTCTGAATGAGGATATGACATTTTTTTATATGCTAAGTATTATTCACTCTTAATCTCCTATACCTGTGATAGATATATTAAGTCATAGAGCAATGTTACATCTAGCATTATGGGTTTGGTATGTCCTCAACACCTAGGAAATAGGTGACAGTTTAATAGAAAATGTTATGGTGACAGTTTAATAGAAATTTTTACTGTATCCTTAGTATTTTATTCTCTACATTAGGATAAAGGTACCAAACCATGTGGGATCCGGGTCATGCTATCACCCACTTCCTTATTTTCTTCCCCAATTATTCACATATGCAGGTAAAGGGTTCTTATGACATGTAGTTCTGAGGGGTATGATTAGCCTGTCATTGGGTGACATATCCTAACCATTAGTGGTTAGGATATATAAAAGTCTCAAATGCTGAAATTGCAAAACTGTAATAGCAGAAATCTGATTTATAATCTATTCTGATAGGAATTATCCAACCGTTATTAGTTGGGACATGTTATGGAGGGGAATAGAGGTTTGAGTTCTAATGTACATGTTTATGTGCATTGACGTACACAAGTGGAATTACACTGCCAATGTTTTAAACTCCGACGAGATATAAAATATAATGTGCAAGTTCCTGCCAAAAGGGATCCTCCAGCATTGTGCTGACTGGACTTTGCGTGGGCTCTGGCTCTTCAATCTTCACTTGATTACATTCTGAGTCTTCATCTTTATTAGCTGGGTTAGAATAATGCAACTACTGCAAGTGGGTTTCTTTATCCCAGTACAGAATTGTTCCGAAGTAGTACATTGAGCTGAGCATATACAGCTCAGTATACCAAATAATGCAAAATGCTAACAAGCTATAATGGCTTTTATTATTGCCAGGCACCAGTCCCCCAATCTAGTGCTGGTCTCTGGCCCTGATTTAATAAAGCTCTCCAAGGCTGGAGAGAATACACTTTCACCAGTGAAGCTGGGTGATCCAACAAGCCTGGGATGGATCTGGTCCAGGATTCAAAGCATTTGCTAGCAAATGACATTGAAGAAATCCATTCCAGGTTTGCTTGATCACCCAGCTTCACTGATGAAAGTGTATTCTCTCCAGCCTTGGAGAGCTTTAATAAATCAGGCCCTCTTCGCCTATAGCAAGCACCCTCCCTGGGAAGGCTATTTGCGCAGTCCTGTACACAATTGCCCACAGTTGCGAAAGGAATAGCGTCTGGTGAAGGACTTACAGAGGACCAGGAGCCCACAGATAATTCAGCAACAGAAAATCAAACATAATCATACAACAGGCACTGGGGACTGTTAGCAAAAGGGATAAAAAGCTCTGCAGGATTGAGTCAGGAACTAATCTGCCCCTAAAATCCCCCTCAGCTGTCCACATCCTCAGAGTATGTGCTAGGGATGCCGATAAAATATACCCCAGGCTGCACAGCTAAAGGGAAGCAGGCTCTGCTGCTATTTTTTGTTCTCCTTGTTATTGTAAGTGACATTGCTGGACAACATTCACATTGTATTTACTTAAATTACTCATGTTACCACCAAGCTGCTTTGGCATGTGTTAGAAAAAAGTTCTCATTGTTGCTTTGTCATTTATCAACCTTCATTTTCTTATTTGAGTCTGTTGGGATGG
Organism: Pyxicephalus adspersus; assembly: GCF_032062135.1. Taxonomy (NCBI): domain Eukaryota; kingdom Metazoa; phylum Chordata; class Amphibia; order Anura; family Pyxicephalidae; genus Pyxicephalus; species Pyxicephalus adspersus. The sequence goes on along the minus strand of NC_092866.1, from coordinate 46,575,724 downwards.
GTCCTTCACATCACAATGAAAAAAATAACATGTCAACATGGCTTCAATGCAAGGTAAAATTTTATGAACCCAACATGAACGCGGCCTTAGGTATCCATCACGTATTAGATGATGAAAGGTGGATGGTGCTTAATATAGTGGAAACATTTCCAGCAAATACAGTGACTAATCTTGCTTGATTACATTCTTTAGCATGCGTCTAGGGATGTTCTTGCCTTCACAAACACAGATAAATGAAGAGGGATGAGATGGCTGCTAAAAAAAAAATAGCAGGTGAGCGTGATATTTGCCAATAGGGATTTAGGATTTATTAGAACTGAGTAACAAAGGAATTTAATGGCAAAACTAGATTACTCGTTTTATCACCAGCGAAAGCCTTAGATTAAATGTATCCTTAGATATACTGAAAATTTCCTTGGCTAAATTTACTTTTCAAACAGGAAAAGATTGAATTACAATCCCTTGACACTCAATATAGCCAGAAGGACAATGCCACTATTGAGAACCTGGAGCTTTGCAGCTTCTTGTGTCACCCCCTCTGCCCTCTAGGCTACTTGCTGGACTATTAAAAGAATTCCTATTTTGGCGAGATTTTCTGTGCCTTTTCTTATTGTAAAGCCAACAAGTGTGACCTTTTCCAGCTCTTGCTATTGCTTGAAATGTGTTGTAATATGTGTGCGTGAAGTTGTGCCTAATTAGCTCACAGTGCTACCAACCCAACTCTTTGAATTGTTAAACTAGTATTTTATCTTTCATAAACTAGAATGAAAAATATGCTATAAATTATCATCTGTGTTAAAATATATACTGTAAATATATTGTTTAATTTGGTTCCTTTTGGGCCATGCCAGGTATGCAGAATCACCAATGTAAGGCAGCCATTTAAACTAAGGAGTTGTAGGTAGGTGATCAATTCCAGTACTGCAAGTGTCACCAACAACAGAATCCTTCATCCATCATAAAAAAACATTATAACACAATGATTATGCATAATACACAATAAATTCTGAATGCACTTAGTAGAAAGACCAACTTTGAGTTCAGCTTCTTTTAATGCTGTGTACATCAGCAACAGACTGGGCATGGTAGGAGTTTTATCCAGAAAAAGAAATCATATGTATACTAAGCTGTGCATGCGCAGCAACTAAAAAAGCTTCCATAAATGTACTTATTACAATAATAATTTACCTTTTTGCATAAAAACCCAAGTATAAACCTAAAGCACAAAATGGAATTATCACTGCTAACATTCAAAACAGTAAGCGATAAAAATGCAAATACATTTAGCATAAATAAATACATGGTGTTTTATTTAAAAAAAAAATACTTAAAAGGGAAAAATAGATGCCATGGGCACATTCTGAATACCTTTTTTAAAGTTTAAACTCCTGAGCGGTTCATTACTGTTCGGATTTATGTCTAAAAGTGGTACATTGTTTTTCAAAATTTTTTCTTTAGTATAATAATAGTATGCGTATAAAAAAAGTTGGACACACAAAATCATGTCAAAATAATAAATTCAATAAATAAAAAAAAATTAAAATTAAAAACAAAAATATTAATAAGCTAGTGGCTCAGGGGTTAGCACTCCAGCCTTTGAAGCGCTAGGTCCTAGGTTCGAATCCCAGCCAGGACATTATCTGCATGGAGTTTGCAGGTTCTCCTGGTTTGCAGGTCTGCGTGGGTTTCCTCTGGGTACTCCGGTTTCCTCCCACATCCCAAAAACATACAGTTAGATTAATTGGCTTCCCCCTAAATTGATCATAGACTACATTAATGACATATGACTATAGTATGGACATTAGATTGTGAGCTCCTTTGAGGGACAGTTAGTGACACGACTATGGACTTTGTACAGCACTGCATAATATGATGGCTGTATAATAATAATAAAATACTGTAAAATGTTCATGAAAGACAATGTACTGCTTTTACACATATAAATCCACTGTATTGCATTCAATACAGTTATTTTGTATTGAATACAATACAAATTGATTTTGAATTTCCCGCCCCGCCGCCAATGTATGCACATACCGACATCAAGGGGAACTCCTCATTAACTCATCAAATGCAGAAGATGCCGGAGGAAGAAGAAAGAAGAAGCAGAGGAAGAGAGAAGATGCAAAAGACAACGCGGGATGCCGGCGGATCAGGTAAGACACGATTTACTATTTTTTTCCCATAGGTTTACCTACTCCAAGTGTGACTCTGGGTTACCACTTTTAGCATCTTTTTTCTACCCAGAGTCACACTCGGGGTTACTGCTCAGGGAGTTAAAGTATTTTGTAATTTTGAGTTAGTTATGATAGGTTCCTTGGTAGATAGTCACTGGTAGATGCTACTGTGTCCACATACAAAGTATGTTTCTTGTCTCTGACAACAAGTCTGTTACACACTTTGCAGCACAGCGTCATCTACTGGTGTGACCCAAGTATAAACCAAGATTATTTTCTAGTTGGATTATGAAGGCAAACAAAAATCTTGATTTAAACTCAAGTTTACAGTGAGTATACATATACAGTAAGTGTTTGGAGAGCTCTAGACAGTCTTACAAAGAGAGGCTACTGCTTTTGCACTGATAACAAGGGTCTTTCCTTACAGGATGCTGTCAGGGGATGGGTTTTTAAAAAAAAACAAAATAAAACTGTGCACATCTTTTGTTTTAATGCACAAACATGTATTTAGCTGATTGATCAGACATCATAACTGGGCTTCAAAACATTATTAAACATTGTGATGAGTTACCAGATTATGATCACTGGACTGTATGAAATTAGGACTTATCAAAATAGCATATATCTTTTTAATTTGACTTTTTTATTTTTTTATTTTTAATGTCTTTCTCTTCTTTGAATGTACCCAACAGCAGTGAACATTTCAGTTTAATCCAATAAACAGCTATTGATAATGCAGTAAAATGTATAACTCGTCCTTTATTCCTCTCCAGTGTATCTTAGTAGACTATTGTACAGTGTGCAAATGAACTCTTACATCAAGAAAGTACAACTAGTTTTATAGAAATGTATATATCAAAAGCGGAGAGGTGTTTTAAACTGTCATGAACTCAGGGATTTTTCATGCTCTAATCTGATTTGTACTTTTTAACAATTACCGTGAGACATCATGTGAAGCAGAAAGTTATGAGATGAAGAAGAAGAAATTAGCAGATTGTGTAACACAAGGTGCATGATGGATGACAGATCCCACAGCCAACTGCAAAAACTGTTCATTGTCAAATCCATTACACAATGCTGAATCACTCAATGATAATTATTCCTGACTCATTTGGATGTTAACATCAGTGTTTTCAGTGCTGGGATTAAAGTAAAATTCTAGTAAATAATTCTGCAGAATGTAAATAAGATAGCCAATTATATGTTCTAAAGCAAAACTAAATTTTACAATTATATTTTTTAAAACATAACAACCCAATCTGTCCTTAATATGGTACAGTTCATCATCATGTGGACCAAACAGCACCAAGGGAAAACATTCACAAATTTGGTCTGATTTATTAAAGCTTCCCACGACTGGATAAGATAGCTCTCCATGAACTTGGAATTAATTATTTAAAAGTAACTTGCTATTAGTTTGCAATTGTTTTCAATCCTGGTCTAGATCCATTTCAGTTTTTCTTGAGCATCCAGGTTCACCCATGATAGTGAGAGCATCTTGGAGGGTCTTGGAGATTGTTAATAAATTAGGCCTATTGGGTCGAACACTTTGGGTAGTGCCTTTGTTGTGCTGGAGAAGATATTTGTGATTGGGAACATATCCACAGTATACATGAGGCCAAGCATTTCTCCCCTTTTGTGGTTTTGACATGCAAACTACCATTTTACAGCTATCTTTCATCAGGTACACATCTATAGTCTATTGATAAATGAAATCCCACCAACATTGTCTACAGTTTTTACAAACTCAAAGCCTCTTAGTACCTTACTTTTAAATTAAAACTAGTTGCAAAGGAGTATGAGAGGGTGATTTACAGATAATCCAACATGCTTTGATGAAAAAAAGGACTGCAGTCAATGATATTAGCTGTTGCACTAGAGGAGTGTTCCTCAACCAACATTTCCCGGAACCCCAGGGTTTCTCCAGAGATTGCATGAGTTTCTTTGAACAATGTGCAGTTCATGACATGACTTTCAGGTAAGTTTAAGAGATAATAAGGATCTCTTTGGCTATCTGCAGGAGTGACAGTTTCCCCCCCATCAATGTAAGAAGCGGTAAAAAAAAATCTAAAAGCAGTAACTCTGAGTCACACTGGGGTAGGTAAACCCATGGGAACTAATAGTAAATCTAATCTTACCTGATCCACGGCGTCCCGTGGCATCCTTCTCTGCAATGTCTGTTTTCTTTCTTCCTCCTGCCGGCTTCCTCTGCACTCGATGAGTCACCGGGAAATTCCCGGTGGCGTCGGTGCGTAAGGACTTTGCCAGCGGGGCGGGGCGAGAAATTCAAATCTATTTGTATTGCATTCAATGCAAAATACCTGTATTGAATGCAATACAGTAGATTTAAATGTGTAAAAGCAGTACATTGTCTTTCATGAACATTTATTTTACAGCATAATATAACAGTATGAGTATATTAATAATTTATTTCTTTTAATTTTATAAATTTAATATATTTTTTTGACATGATTTTATGTTTCAAACTTTTTTATACTCATACTAATATATTATTCAGTAAAATAAATTTTCATGAAAAACAATGTACCGCTTTTACACATAAAAAAATCCAAACAGAAATGAATCGATCAGGAGGTTAAATATGGTAACCAGAGGTCTGGTGTCAAACACGAGGTCCCCTTGGAATCCAACACCAGCTGATCCTTGAAATCTAGCTAATGGCTGTGACTGATGATAGAGCAATGGTGAAATACTGGGAAGAGGAGATTCCGCAGGAGAGGGGACCTTCCACCGCGATTCTTTTATTAGCCCCAAATAGGTAAGGTAACAACTTTATTCTGTGGACAGGTTTTACTGTGGTATATTTGAGAATTGATAAATATTTTATTTAACTTGGCTCTATATTTGTCTTATATCAGTTGCCCTTTATAGCAATAAAAGAAAGGCATTTCAACTTTTTCACGTCTTCAACAAGTTATCACTGACATTTTCTGATGAAAAGCACAATACATCTTACTTGTCATATCAAGAAGCTGGTGCCAGCTTGAAGCAGTCACTGCATCGGGTAGTCATGGCATGTAACTGTGAACATCTGAAAACTGCTAATGCCACACATTTCATCTTCACACCACTTCTATCAGAACCCCATTAAGCAGCACAGCTTGAACTGTCAAGGTTGTGATGGCCAATAGCCGTGTTCCTCTCTCACTTACTTCAGCACGGGTGAGTTCAGTTATGATTTAACCCTGCATGTGTCCATCACTAGAGGCAGAAACAAATGCTAAATTTAATATTTGGAGCTAAATTTCATAAAGAAATAATTGATTTCAAGTTTAGACGTATTCTGATTTTAAGATGCATTGGAAAAACCATTTGGAACACGGTGGTAAGGCAATTGCGTTACAATAAATTTAATTATTATGCTTAGTCAGAGGCCTCTGTTTGGGTCTTACCATTATCTTCTGTTTCATTTGACATCTAATATAAGAACTCTATTCATTTAATGTTGAACAATTTTATATCATCTTTGCACTGGCTGACTGTCTGCTTTTTACTAACCTTGAAATATATATTTTATTCTGTCCTCCATGCACTTAGAAAATGAGAAATTTGACTGGTTGCTTGAGCTACTCTGTTTACTCTGTTTTTCTTAGAGATATGGTTGTTAAGGTGAATGTCTATCCTGTCATGTGTTGGAGCAACAAAACGTACCTAAAAGATTTATAAAATTTAGTTACTAAAGTGCACTGGTAATATTGAAAACTTTGTTCCTGATAATACAAGTCTTCACAAATTTCCAAAATATTATTTTTCTAATAACAAGAGGCTGGCCACCTTCATAAAATCAAGTCAACTTTTGGTAAAAAGAGTACTAGGCCATTCCCCACAGCCTTCTACCTTGACCATCCCAGCCAGATGGCTAACTAGTCCCGCACAGAATCCTTAACTGACTGCCAGGCAGTGTCTTAAGTCTCAGAGAAATGGCCCCATGATAGTTTACCCCAATGGGACCAGAATGTCAGGTGACAAACGATTTCAGAAATAAGTTCTGATTTCAGAAACAGGAACTCTGCTGCCTGTTGGACTGCTGAGTTATAATTAGAGACTCTCTTGAAAAGTAAAAAGAAAACTGATGAAGACTGTTCATAACATGTCTATGTGACTGCATATGTCTTAGGAGGAGCATAGATTATGGTCTAGTGGAAAATACACCCACATTTTAACTTTTTAAGTTAAAACAAATTAAGTTATTTTTCATTCTGAAATTCTACTTTTTGGTTAACCTAACAACTTTTTAGCCCTGAAATAAATCCTTTTTTGTGTCAAACAGTCCTTTTCACCTAATTGTTTTAAATGAAAAAAATGGTATCAGTTTAATGCATTTGTTGATCTAAAATATAGTTGTAATTATTGCCATAATATTCTATTGTAACATCTGATTCTGTACTGTTTGTCTACTGCTGTACTACTGATCCATGAATGTGTAGTGAGAGGCCACTCAATAGTTTGGCAGCACTACTATGTATTCACTCAAATTACACTGGACATTGCTGTATTTCATCTCTCAGATGCGTGCCCTAATTGTCCCACATTTCTACTTGGAAACATAAATTTTACTGTGTTCTTCAGCAGGTAACACATATCTTTACTTTGCCTCAATTGTACTTGTTGACCTGGAGTTTGCAAGTTGTCCCCATGTTTGCGTAGGTTTCCCATGGTACTCCGGTTTCCTCTCACATTCCAAAAACATGCAGTTAGGTTTATTGGCTTTCCTCCGAAAATTGTCATTGGACTGTATTAAAGACATATGGCTATGGTAGGGACATTAGATTGTAAGCCCCTTTGAGGGACAGCTCAACATGACTATGGACTTGTACAGCACTATGTAATATGTTGGCGCTATATAAATATGGTGTAATAATATTAATAATAATATTAATAAAAAAATCTAATTAAATCAGTCAAAGCCAGATAGAGTTTATAGTCACCTAATAAATTATTTGGAGAATCGAATACAGGCAACCTAGCCATCACTACACATCTTTAGCGGTGACTTAATTTGGGTTTTTGTTCACACCTACACACACTAGACTATTTATAAAACAGAGAATTTGACATTCCCACAAGCATTCCTTTGTGAAGAATCAATTACTGCCATTGAAACACATGGACCTGTAAGATTCTCTAGCTTCATAGAGATAATGTGATAATATTTGGTTCGCCAACCAGAAACAACTAGGTATTTTCAGTTAATATTGGTACAAGTAATACCAGTTATACCTTTATTGATCAGCGTAATAAAGCATTATACTACAGACATGGAAACATGCAACAACCTGCTTCTGGCTACCCTACAAATAACACAATCTCCATAAATCAGGTCAATGCATCACATTGGAAGCAGAAGCATATCTAAAGATCATGGGGCCACCATGCAATATTTGGAGGGGGTTCATAATGACCTTTAACAATGGCACCAGGTAATGTCAGGTGTAACAATACTGTCAATGATACAACAAGAATAGACAGCAGGAGAACTGTCAACTCAGCATACTTACTACACTTCCAGGAACCAATGTTGTGTACAGAACTTGTCAGGGAAAAGCAGCAGTGCAGGGAATTAACTTTTAACCTTCATTTTTGAGCAAACTGCTTGATCAGTATTCAGTAGCTACCCAGTTTAATGCAAATGAGATCTAAGATTTCAGTGTAAATTCTGTGCCCTCCAACCCCCAAGCTAAGCAAGCGCTACAAGATCTGGTTTAATAGCCAGTAAAAAATGAATTGTAGTAGCAATAATATTCGCTATCGGGATATTTTATATGACAATATAATTGTTTGTGCTTCTGCACATATTTACTTATATTACTTTCACAAACTTCTTCAAATGTTGGTCTTCTTTGCATGCCTGCAAACCTCAGTTATCTTACCAGGTTTTAAAATAAAAAAGGCATTAGCTATATAAAGTACATTTTAGGCTGGCTGGAATGTAGTAAACATTGTGAGTGAAATATATTTACAGTGCTCAGACATCTGGATGAAAAAAGATGAATCAAGGTAGACTAGTACCGGTAATCCTGATGACTTCTTACATGACAGTAGACTTTAGACAGTAGATTTCTCACCCCCAATGATTTGAGACATTTGAACTGCTATAGTTAGGACCACTCACTTTATTACTCAGATTATTTAGGATAGATTATTGCACAAATGACACAACTACTGGTTGCCCCAATTCAAAAGTATTGTCTTTGATTTACTGCCTTTGTTTCCGATGTGAACCTTAAAAAGTTCCTAGGTGAATCAGACATATGTCCTAAATGTGCAGCACAACATCTCCCTATCACAATCTGTGGGAGTGCCCGGTAGTAAAGCGATTCTGGTATCAATTGACTAATTATATTCAAACCCATTTATTAAATTTTTTGCTTCCCACCCCAGATTGGGTAATTTTTGGTATGGCCGAGAGATATGGAGCTAGCTTTTATAGAAGGGAGAAAAGATTGGTGCTCTTATTTTCTGCAGTGGCCAAAAAAAAATGATTTTGCATTGTTGACCCCACCAACGATTCCCCTATTACCAGCAAAATTGCAATAATTATTTAAAATGGAATGGACTGAGGCCTCCTTACATAAAGACATGAATACTAAACTTTTCTTTGAAATATGGCAAAGTTTTAACAACACACTCAACATCCAAACAAAGACTCGGTTATATAATTGTTTCAGCTATAGATCTTGGTATTCATAGAGCTGGAAGGTGATCCTCCCATAGAACCAATAACTGTTTCTGTTGTTTTCTTTTTCTTTTTACAAACCTCAGTGGATATTTGTTTAGATTCCTAGTTATATAACGAGCAAAAAGCACAGTTTAACATATGAAAATTGTTAATGTATTTCAATGTTTCTATTCCTAATTCCCTGCACACTTCTATTTGGTTGTATTTGATTTTTCTTTTTTTTGTTTTTCTTTCACTAATCTGTAAAATGTATTTGTACATTGTTTTCACTGTTGACTGCAATAAAAATATTAAAAAAAAGTCCCTAGGATAGCACCTGCTGGAGTCTAACTTGGGGGAATTTGGTTTGGTATTTGGTGGACTCATCAAGGACATCCCAGTTTCTGTGGGTTTTTGGATTGTTTATTAATTCTCTAAAATGGCATTGTTTATTTTAATGTTTTTACTTATGTCTTTTTTTAGTGATTTTCCAGTTCACATAACGTTTTGAGGACACGCTGTCATCGTCTAAAGATTTACCTGGGCTTTTATTTGGCCTATCACCCATAATGATATGATGATAATGAAAGGAGTGATGAACTAAAAATGTGTGATTTCCTCACCTTTACGTATCACCTCAAAAAGATGTATGAGAAGGTTACCTTCTTTAGGAGGAGCTCACCCTCAACAACACTCATTTTTACATTGCCTATGAACCTCACCCCAGTGTTCCTTCTTGGGGATTGCTGATCTCTCAACATTCTGCTAAAACCGAACTACAACAATTTCAGAAAATGGTTCACCTAACCCAAAAATGGACTTAGCTTTTTACAAGAAAGCAAAGGGGTGATCTAAATTTTTCTTTTCTAGAAAAGAGTCACCTCCATCTGCCTCTCCAAACCTCAATGCCTGAGGGTTCCGTGTTCATATATAAAACAATATTATGCAAATATAAACACCATAGGGCCACACAGCTGAACAACCACAAGGAACCTTGTGAAGATTCTGGAAGAAATAGGTAGTCAGGTATCCCTATCTACAGTAAAATAGGTCCTATTTCAATTTGACCAGTCGATATAAGGCTGCTCGGAAAGAAAGAAGCCACTGTTTCAAAGCTGTCATAAAAAAAAAACTTTGTTGAAACATGTTCCCTGATCCAATGAATCCAATATTAAACTTCTTGGCTATATTAGATATTGTTAGGTTTGACGTAAAAAAGGAATGAGACTTGCAAACCAAAGAACACCACCCCAACCATCAAGCATGGGGGTCTGAGCATTATGTTTTGGCAGTGCCTTTTTGCAGATGAGATTGATGCACTTCAAAAAAAACAAACATCTCTAAAGTGCAGGAAGGAAGTTGAAACTCATTCACAAATGCCCCTTCAACTGGCCAATGACCTCGAGCATATCTTCAAAGTTGGGACAAAATAGCTTAAAGACAAAAAGGTCAGGGTATTGAAGTGGCCATCACAAAGCCTCAACCTGAACTTGAATGAAAATTTGTGGGCAGAACTGAAAAATTGTGTGTGAGCAAGGGGGCCTGTCCTACTTGCTTGGTCACCCCATTTACACCGCTGTTTGGAGGAAAGAACCGGAATTCCAACACTGTAAGAAGCTCATGGAAGGCTACCCAAGGCATCTGGTTCAAATAAAACATTAAAAAACAATATTTATCTTCAAGGATATACCAAAATTATATTCTATTGTTATTGGGGGAGGGGGTGGTAGTTTCTGATTACTGTTGGAGGGTGCCAAAGTGATTTTTAAGGACTACACTCTAAGAGCCTGATTTAATAAGACTCCTAGACTGGTGAAGATTGACTATCATGCAAGAACCTGGATTATCCAGCAAACCTGAAATGGATTTCTTAATAATCATTTGCTATAAATTGGCAAATGTTTTTAATCCTGGACCAGATCCATTCCAGTTTTGTGGGATCGCCTAGTTTCTGCCATGAGTTAATCTTCTCCATTCCTCAAATGTATGCAAACTTTTTAACTTCAACTGCATTTTTTAATTGCTGGATTAGCTTTAGTTTTTGTAACCATGCTGGGGGATTATTTTTTCTAATGTATGTTTGTGATATATTGGTTGGCATACCATAGTACATACACCTTTGCATTTCATACTGGTGAATTTACTGTGTAATGTCTAATGCATGCCGTAACAAGCAAGCCAGTTGTCCCCACGGCCAGTACTTTATTATGAGAAAAAGCTATGCAGCATACACCTAAAATATACTCAGCAATCTCCTTTATTCAACACCTACAATACACCTAAAAGTCCCCATTATTCGGCATAACACATTTGCCACTGCATACTGTGCAACCAGTTACACTCAACACACTGCATCCTATAATGCAGTCACTTTGTACTCCACATAAAGCAACTCGTTATATTGATTACTTCAAAGAAGTCTATTAAAATCAACACACTACATTATAGTGAGCACAGCGTGCTGCCTATTACAATTAGCACTCCTAAGTATGCACTCCAAGCACATTAAGTATCCTGCAGCATTCACTATGAATACACCAATTACACCGCACCTTGCACCTCTTTACACAAAGCATTGTAGTATAAACCCTAGATTAACTCAACACACAGTGTACCTTCCCACTGCATAATAATCTTTAAAATTACAGTGTAAAGGAGGCCTATGTAGTTTAAAATATGGTGGCCGCTATTGCTCCATCTGAAAATGCTAATTACCTAGCTGTCTTCCTGATAAAATGAAATTGGAACTTTCCCAATCATTGACATAAATGTGGAAAGCCAGAAGGCAGAACCTCTGATGTCCAAAAACCACTGGATCAGCATGATAGTCAAGCAGCGATCATTTGTAATAAGAGTAGGCTGGCAATAGCAGCCTTCAATACTTTCTCAAGTTTGGTATTAAATCAATTTTTTGAAATGATAATTTAAAGCAGAATTACATAGATTGTTACTGATCGTGTAAAAGCACATTCAACCTATAATTAAGACAAACATTACCTGTGGGCATCATTTAGCTGGCCAGAAATTGGATAAAATGTTTCCATTTTATGAAGTGCAAATATGCACATATTAGTAATCAAGAGGTAACAAATGACCAGCAGGTGCAGGTTAGGAATCATTGTCTGCAGTACCTTTTTTTTGCGCTCATTAACTAATTAGAGGAGAAAAACAGAATTTCTACAACAATGTGATGTACAATGCAGGCTAACAGGTTCTGAAAAGAAGAACATTGAAAAATATCAAATTCTGAAAGGAACGAACTACAGGAAATGCAAAGAAAACATACGATTGTAAGAGTGTATTATGATGTAAATCTAATAGACCCATAGATCAGATGTATTGAACATCAACTCATGGCCAAAGTGCAGATATTCAAAGTGTTTCTAAATGATTCTAAATAATTTTATATAGGGAGATGTTATAGACTAGATAAATATTTCCTGGCGATTGGCTTGTTGTAAGTAGAAATAGGTAAAGGATACCTGCTAGAAGGTTTATAGGAAACATGTGGCTTCCAAACTACCAGTCATAGATGTGGAAATAAATGATTGGGGTTGTTGGGGTTGATCCACTAAAGAAGTATTCCCATTGTGGTTGTTTGGGAAATTCACCCAACATAACTACCATCCAATCGGAGTGCCCTGCAATTTCACTTGGCCATAACTGTTACCTTGACAATGCATTGCCACTTGTGACACTTCAATTTGCTGGTATGGTGGTTTCGGGTACCATTAACAATTAATAGTAAACCAGTACACCAAAACATGTCTTGTACATTATTATTATTACACAATATTTATATAGTGCCAATGCATTACGCAGCCCTTTACAAAGTCCATGTCATTATCTGTCTCTAAAAGGGGCTCATGATCTAATGTCTCTACCATAGTCATTTATACCATGTCTTTAAAACAGTCTATGGTCAATTTTGGGGAGAAGTCAATTAACCTAACTCTATGTTTTTGGAAAGTGGGTGGAAACCAGAGTACCTAGGGCAGGGGTCTGCAACCTTTTGAGTCGGAAGAGTCAAAAATTACAATTTACAAAATTTCAAAATTTTTAAAGAGCCACAAAATTTTTTCTTGCCAACAATAAATAGTACTCGCATAAATAAAGTTTTTTGATAAAAAAACTAATCTATTTATTCATAAGAAAAAATATCTATTTATTCATATATAATTAGTGTTTTTCACAACAAATTAGAAAATATATATGGCATTATTAGATAATTACTTATTATTTAAGTAAAAAATTAAAACAATTAAACATTTACTTACAACACTAACTTGTACTTCAATAACAAACAATTGAGCAAACAAATTCAATGGGAGCGATGGCTTTGCATGGTTTTAGAAAGTTTGGATAACATTAGATGACATTTCATTTTCCTCAGAATTCTGTAATGGTGAAACAGGTACAAACATTTTGATTTTCCATGCATTGTTGCTAAACTGCCCACTTTTGTATTTTATTGTAGAAATATAGATACATTTAGGCACCGATTCTATCTCTCAGCCACTATCTATCTCTCAGCCTGGCTTTTCACTGCACCCCTCCCCCGTGACACTCGAGAGCTTCCGACTGACTGAAGACAGTGAGGACGCGTGTCACGGGGGTGGGGTTCGGTGAAAAGCCAGGCTGAGAGATAGAATAGCTTCCGACGGACTGAACTAAAGAGCCGCAGCTTCACATCCAAAGAGCCGCATGTGGCTCGCGAGCCACAGGTTGCCGACCCCTGACTTAGGGGAAACCCATGCAAACACGGGAAGAACCTGCAAACTCCATGCAGATAGTATCCTTACCCAGATATACCTAGGGGCTATCCCCTGAGCCACAGTGCCATTATGTTGAAATATAAAAATATAAAGAATTTTAAAAAATGTTTGGGGAATTTTTTCTGCATCCTGTATGTATTTCTATAAAATTCCAAATCTGCTAGGAGTGTGCATTTAAATCATTTTGTGTAAATGTTTTTATTTACCAGTGGGATGCCAGCTGTTTAAAAAGCTGCCAGACCCTAAGAAATAGCCGGGACCTAATTCTTCACTGTGAGATCACCATCCATGGCGTACATCCTTTGGCCATATGGACATCTCCAATTTTGCCTCTACATTTTGGCAGTCAATCCTATGCCCCTTGACAGACATAAAAAGCAGAAAGTTTGTCAGTTTTATGATAGATAAGTTGTGGCCCGCTTAAGGATTTAGTTTCTTGCTGCTACAAGCTTTCTCATCAAAAGCTTTACTGCTTCCTCTATAAACCCATTAATGTCCACATCGCTATGAATTGGCAGAGCTATCTCCCTTGACCCCAAACACAGCAACACTAATAAAACACTTTTGTTGAGATAGGGATTGAACGCAGTGAAGGCCACAACTGTTTTCCTGACAGCTTTATTAATTTCCATACAGTCTCTCACAATCTATAGCTAGCAAGATACTAACATAAAGGGATTTGTAATTATGTTGCAGTTCCAACATAAACTCTAAACACTAAATCAGTTCTTTACAGGTATTAATTTAAAAATAAAGCAAACAAAAGAGTATGATTTGTATTAATGCTATGAGGTTAAATTCAAAACGTCAAGAAATTGGGCTGTTTTTTTACATTTTTTTAGCCATAGTGTATAACCTTTTTTTAATTAAAGTTGTCTTATATAATTAAGGCACAATAATTAAAATGCAGTTTTATACCAGTGTTAAACTCTAAGGCAGGCATAGGAAAACTACGGCCGGCGGGCCGTGTACGGCCCAATAAGGTTGCTTCCCCAGCCCTTTGGATGGTCCACAGCTCTGGCCAGTGCCACCCGAAGCAGGGTAAGAAGAAGAACCCCGCTGGGGGGGTGCATCGGCCAGAGCCACAGAACACATCCCCTCCTTTGTATCCTGGCTCGTGGAGGTGCATACAACCTGCCCACTCTCCCATCGCAACCTCTGATCCACGATGGGAGAGTGGGTGGAGTTATACCATCATGATGTCACGTTCAGTGGCGTCATTATGACATAACCCTCTCCACTCTCCCATCGGCACGGCTCCTCTGTCAAATATTATATCAGATTGGGGCCCCTGACTGAAAAAGTTTGCCCACCCATGCTCTAAGGGCTACGTTTATAAAACAGGGAATCAGAAATTCCCTCATGGAAATCTTTCAGGTCTATGTGTTTCAATGGCCATTCCATGAGGGAATCTTTGAGGGAATGTCAGATTCCTTGTTTTATAAATACAGCCCTAAATGTGTTTACTGCCTGCAAACCTTAGTACCAAGTAGTACTTGGACAATCCTGATTTTACCTGCAGGGCCTCAAAAGTCAGGTCCCTCAATTATTAACCCAGTGCGGCATTATTAGTTGATAAAAATGAATATTGAGGAACCAATAGTAGAGTAGGGAGCCAATATTGCTTACTTGAGCTTTTGCAATCTTGGGGCTCCCGAGTGAACTTGAAGATAAGGACAGACAGGCAATCACCTCAAGCTTTCTGACATTCAAATACATTGGCTGTTCAAGCAGCTGGAAGTAAACACAACTTTATTTTAAAAACAGCAATAGGCACTAAGTTTTAGAAAAGTCTTCTGGGCCCTGTTCACTGAGTTTTGCATGGTGCTTATTAACAGTAATGTGAAAATTCAAAGGGTCATAATTCTATTTAAAATATATTTTAGTTAGCATAATTCATACAGCTCATTAAAAAAATCATGCAGCTATTGTTTCAAGTAAATTTTAGTTAAAGAGGATACCTAAAATTATATAAATGTCTCTCCCTGGGGACGTTAACTGTGTCAACGCTGTAGATCTTGCCATCTTCTCCTAAACTTCATCTCCACCCCCAAGCTTTCAAAGCATTCCACTGCCCAAGCTTGCAGTCCATGCTCCCCACCCATATTCTCCAACTAATCCATAAAGCAATTGAAAAAGTATGACGGGCAAAATGGGGACAAATAGAGCAAGTAACAGATAACATGAGAGACTAACATAGACCACTGTATACAAAATCTGCATTCAGAAGGTAATTAGGTTGCTTGTGTAGGTCTGGTCATTACCTAAAAAAGATTCATAAAACCCTAAATTTTAATAATGAACATAATATTACAATTATATGTATATATATATATATATATATATAAATAACAAATCAAAGACAACAAAGTCAAAAACAGTCAAGAAGAGGGGTGATAACCACCTGGTGGACCTAGTAATTCTCCCGTAAAACACCATTACCCTTGGTAATTAAGGACAACTTTGACAAATCTTTGGGAAGGCATCATTCTTCCTGCCTACAGTACTTCCATAGTTCATGCCAACCCACGCTATTGCCTGGGAAACACTGCACCACTGCTTTAAACCACAGTACTTTCATAATTCATTCCAACCTGGACTGTTGTCTGGCCTTGTGTTGAGTAATAATGAACCACTGCAATGCTAGCTCACAATACCTCCATAGTTACTGCCGTCCCAAGTGAATGCCTGGTCTGTCCATTACAAGAAACAGCACTGATTCAGATAAAAAGGATTACAAAAAATGGTTATGATTATAATACATAATATATTAAAAAACATTTATAAAATATATTATAATTTCAGCTATAAAGCATCCAGCTGTAAATTGAGATGTATATATAGATCACTTTGTAGGCAAGCTTTTAGTTTAAATGCAACAACTTTATAGCTCCAGTATATTTTTATTTAAACAAATGTTATTAAAATAGTTTGACATTTAAAATACTTTGCAATAATTCTGGCAAGTTAGCTGTAAAATTGTGATTACAGTAGAAAAATGTAGGACTTTGAATAATCTACCTCCTAATTTTCAAAATGACTTATTCAGGCAATGCAAGTAAATGCATTTATTAACATATGCTGGATTTCATAATGCAGGCGCTTGACACCAACCTGCGTTTTCTCTTGATAAGGGTTGCTGTTATTCTGCACACGCTTCCACTCTGAAATGTAATATTCTGAAACAATGTAAGTGAACGTAAAATATTCCTGTATTAAAGAATTAAAAGTTAAAATTACATAACCTAATAGAGTATATTGTTCTTCTAAATTAACATTAACAGCAAGGTTAATTATTATTATAAAAATCTATATAAATCTGTGCTACGTAACCTAATTTTGGCAATTAATGTCCTACAACTACCAATTGGCAATTAATGTTCTAGTAAAGGTTATGCACAATTCTGTATTAGACAGACATTGATGTACATGACAAACAGCAATTGATAAATTGAAAAGCAAATAATTTGAATATTGATTGTAGTGTGTACCATATAATTATTTTTAACATGGCATTTGTATTTTAAATATTATATTAAATGTAGAGATTTGTGTCTGGCTTGTATACGAAACTCTATGTTTCACTGCAGTCACACAACCTTCCTGATAAAATATATGTTATTATATGTTCAAAAGTAATTTTCAATTTTTCTAACTCTATAGCATTCATTAAGAAATAATACCAGATTATCCTGTTATCTTTGATGTGGTTTGATCAATCATCAGAATTTGGTTGAATGTCAAAAATTGACATTTAAAAGATAACTTTAATACAGTTTATTGGGAGTGAAAAAACACTGAATAAGGAAAAAAACCTGGCTCCACCAAATTGTCATTTGGGATTAGATGGAGTCTAATCTTTACCTGGCTTCTCTGGTTGATTTACAACAAATTATAAAGGGTTGTGTGCATGGTCAGGTCTGGTGTTGCTTGTCTACATTTAACATACTGTTAGGATACAATTATCTGGCCAGTGATCCCTTGCTGTTGGCCGCCGCAGGACGATGTGCCTTGCTCATTCTCTTCATTGGTATTGCTTGCAGCAGCAGGGAGGATCAGAAAAATAGTTGTTAGTCCTCTGCTCTGCAGCCTGTGGCATCCCTGGCTTCCCTTTGGATGTGAATGGTCCCTCTGCACCCCCTGCTCTGAGACTGTGCAGCTGAAAGGGATTGTGTTTAGTAGTCCCTGATTTTAATCCAGCGCTGCCATTGGTTGATGTGGCTTTATAGCCTCTCTGCTCCCACTGATCTATGCCTGTTGTAGCATTTAGCTGGAGTGAGTTTCATGTTTTTTACAGTTCCTGACCTATCATTTGTACTCAGCCTGGACCGACCTTTTGCCTGTGACCCTGTCTCTGGTTGTGGCTACTTCCTCTGGTGGACTGATCAGCCATGTATGATCTTGGCTTAATACTGTGGATTTGCCTTTGTAGAACTTGTATCATACAATCTGTGGGCCCCTGATCCTCTGCCGGCCCATCGCCAAATGCCATCCCTTGTGCATAAAGTCCTGAGGCCTGGGAGACACAACCACTCCCTGAGGCTGAGCAGAGGCTTGCTAAAGGTGAAGACTGCAGCATTATATTGAGGGACTTGCATCTTATGAGTACTGGTGTAGACCAGGGCCCAACACAACGCGAAAGAGTAAGTGAAACGCGTAGAGTATATTGAGTGATAATCAACGTTACAACAAAGTTAAACTAATGACATCACTGTGAATGCAGGTTGTCTATCAACAAATGTTGAATTTAATATTGTTGTAGATAAATGTTATGATTTCTCTGGGGAATGCAGTTTTTGTTGAGTAAGATATTACACTTGTTTTTTACTAATTTTTGGGTGGTGAATCCTGAAATGACCCCAGTTTTTTGCTATCACATCCAGTTTTTATGATACAGGCTTCCCTCCATTTTTGTCAAGAAACATACAAATTTTACATACAATGAAAAATATAATGAAGTAATAACTTCAATGTATTGTTTATTTAAATTTCTTTTGTTCATACAAAGGATTTATTGTTACTCAATGACATTTCTTTTACAGTAAAACATTTGAAAACCAATCAGGTAAGTGGTTAAGGTAAAAATTTACGCTTATACCTTTTCTTGGAGTGTTTAGTGTTAGAACAATCCTGCTGGATGCTCCAACAATACTCAGCCATCATATGTACATCCAATCTACCCCGATACCGTCCTTCTATGACCTTTAAATCTTGGTGGAATTGTTCACCTTGCTTTTCACTGACTGCCCCAAGGTTTTTAGGGAAGTTAGAAAGATAGCTATGCAAAAAATGCACCTTGATGCTCATATTTCAACCAAGCATTTTGTAGCTCTCCAAGAGTTTCTGGACAATTTCTGTGTAATTATTTGTTTGTGTGTTTCCAAGAAAGTCCTTGACAATGGCTTTGAATGATAACCAAGCATTCTTTTCTACTTCTGACATAGTCCTGATAAAATGTTCATCTTTGATGAGCTGCCTAATCTGTGGACCATCAACACACCCGTCCTAATTTTTGCAAATGACAGGCTAGGAAATCACAAATTGAGGTACTTGAAACTGTCTCCTTCAGGCAAAACTTTAACGAACTGCTTCACCAGACCCAGTTTCATTTGCAGAGGCAGGAATATAATATTTTTTTTATCAACAAGTGGCTCATGTAGAATGTTTGGATCACCTGGATTTAGGGCAGATGTTGGAGGACAATTCCTTTCCACCCAATGCCTCTCACAAGCTCTGCTGTCCCACATGCACAGATAACAGGAATACTTGGTGTATCCTTGTTGCTGACCAAGAAGGAAGCATACCATTTTACGGTCAACACAGATGACCCAATTGTGTTGGTGAATTTGCAATGCAACTCAATGTCTCTCTTTATGTCTGCATATTCTTCACAAAGTGAAACTGGATGGCCTGGGACTGACCTAAATATATATTGCCATTGTGAAGGAGGACACACTTTAAGGTCCACTTTGAGCTATCGATGAATAGTCGCCATTCAGTTGAGTTATAGATTGGAATTCCCAATTCCTCCATTAAAGCAGGTATTTTATGGCAATACACAAAGCCACTGTCAGTTCTAAAGTACTGAAGAAATGCAATTTTTCTGGTTCAAAAGTATGATACCTTCATTCAAGTAAATTTTTCTCACACAGTCTTGATGCTAGGAGTTCTGAAGCCTTCTTTGATAGTGCCAAATCACTCAACTCATGCTGATAAAATCCCTTACCAACCGAGTCCTCTTCAATTTCAAATTCTTCATCATTGTTGTCACCTAGTTCATCACCATAATCATGTTCTTCAAGAGAAGTTAGTCTAACTTAAACCGGCACTGGGATTCCATCTGAATGAGTCACTGGGCGTCTAGCCGATGGTAGACTAGGATACTGTATGTTACATTTATTTTTCTTGTTATATCCTGAAGTTTTCACTATACAAAAGTAACAGTCACTGAAATGATCTCCTGGCTCTCACCAAACCATAGGTATACCAAATGGCATTTTATCACGTATTCCCTTTGTCCACATTTGTAAACCTTCGACACACTGTTTGCACACTATATGAGGGGCCCAAGACTTATCTTGATCACCAGGTTAAACTTTGAAATATGCCAAATAGGCTTGCTCTACAAATGTGCTGATGTTCGCCCTTTGACTGGGAATGGTGAATCTGCCACAGATATAACAAAATGAATCAGGGTTGTTTAGGATCTTACGACAAAAAACAGCAGAGCCAAACATGATCTGAAAGAAAGGAAATACGTGTGTAAGTAGAAAAATAAATGTTGCTTATTCACTACATAGAGCAGCACACAAACTTTGACCACACTGTCTTGCGTGTAAATGAAAAGCCTATACAAATCAACACTAAAGTAATCGCATTAATTTAAGCAGTAGGGAAAAAACCTGACGTGATAGAAGAAAAAAAACCTGCACTTTCTGAATCAGTATACATATTTTAGTGTAAATAAGCTTAAAAATTGTTCCCCAGTGTTTATTTTTGTAATTATGTGTGATCAATGCCCTGTATATATGAATCTATGGTATCAAATTTTGAACCATTGGATGTGACATTATTAACATTTATTTAGGCAGTTGATATGGATTATAGTAAAAAAAAATCTTTACAAACCAAAATTTAATAGAAAACTAAGAAAAAAATGTTAAAACAACCATTTTGTGTCTTCAGTTGTTTTCTACAAAACTTGTAATCCCAATTTCCATGTTAATGGTCATCTTTACTGTACATCAGAAATGTTCTCTGGCTTCTGATGGCCACAGGATAAATCAGGGTCTGTTTGTCCTGCAGTGAGATATTATAGCACAGTGAACCTTATCTTTCTCTTTAAGAAGCACTGATGATGTATTATGACCATCAGTCATTTCTATTCTATCCATAGAATGGAACCTCTTCATCTTGAGTGCAGACTAAGAGCACGAAAATCCAAACTAAGCAAATTACAAGTATTGCATTTTTATTGGAAAAACTAAATGAATTAAACCCAAGGACAGATTGGCCATACAAGGACAAATGTCTTTTACAAGCCTTCAAGGGCAATCCTAACAAATATTTCATTTGCATTTGAGTGGTTATTGAGTTGCTGTGGAAGAAAAAAAAGTCAAATAGATTTAGTGGAAGGATGAAATGGAGAGGACGGGATATAAATTAGAAGGGGAGAAAGCAGGTCAAATTATTTTAAAGGGCAGCCTTTTACTTACAAATGCCTGTAAGTAAAAGGCAGAGGAAATGTGAAGAATTACATTCATAAGAAATTTTTCCATTCGATATTATTATGATAATACCATGCCTAGAGTGCTTTTAAGCCACTAAAGAAATTATAATTTTAATGTTACTTAGTTTTAGGATATAATACATATGGAACTCTTACTTCTTTGTGGCTAACCCTGGGCATTTATTTTATCTTCTTTCTATTCAAGTCATTGCTAAGGTAACATCTTGGAATTGAGTTTTAGGATAGCTATGGCTATCAAAGGTATGGAACACATATCCAAGCCACACTTGGAGTAGCCTCGGAAAATCTCCAAATGTTTTCTGTATCTAAACCTAAAATATAAATGGGGATAGTGAGCGGCACTAAAGTACTATATTAAGTACCAATTAATTTTACATTTGTTATTTTATCCATTGACCATTTTCTCTGCTAAATGTACAATTCATGTAATTCATATGTTCATCTAAATATCCCACTAGTGTGAAACTGTTATTTGTAAGTAAGTATTTGTTATTATTTAACCAATACATGCATGCATTTATTATAAATCAATATCATTATAAAACATTATTATATCTCCATCTAATGGAAACAAATTATTCATGGCATTTAGACTCTAGTGAGATAGTCAACAGAACTATCAGAGCAGGTTTTGTATGCATTAATAAATCAATTAATATATTTTTTAACAAATGCAACCAGTTTAAATACTTTAATACGACTTGGTGACAGGCTCTTGCAATCCCCTATACAGCAGCATTCAGAAGAGGAAACATGGTTGGTGCCAATCAAGTGTGCTGAATGCAAATTTGCTAATAAGGAGTCCAATAGTGGGACACAGCAATCCCCACAATTGTATGCTTCTGTACAGCAGTTTACCTGGATTTCAGCTTTAAAACTGAATTATAAGTCTGCATTAAAAAAAAATGTGAACAGGCAATATAACATACTTACCTACCTAGTCACAATCCTCTTTTCATAGTGCACAGGATTGTGCTCAGTGTAGAATGCTGGTATATGCAAAGTATCATTGCATTCCTTGGAGCTATTGGGACTAAATAAACTCCTGCACACATGCTCAGGAGTTACGTCATACTGGCTAGCCAATCTAGATGGCTGAAAATCCCACACCCACAGATGCAGATGGTGGCTCCTGCGACAAAGCAGGGACAGGTAATATTATTATTTTTAAAAAGGATTTATATAGCACCAACATGTTACACAGCGCTGTACATTAAATAGGGGTAGTAAATGACAGACTGTTACAGACAGTGACACAGGAGGAGAAGAGGACCCTACCCGAGGAGCTTACAATCTATGAGGTGGGAGATGTCTCACACAATAGGAGGGGAGATATGGAGTGATGGGAAGTAGTGAGGGTTTTAGGAAAAAGAAGAAGAAGGCAAGTCTGAAAAAGTGTGTTTTAAGTGGGTTTTTAAATGAGCAGAAGATAGGAGCAAGCTGAATAGGATGAGGAAGACCATTGCAGAGAGTGGGGGCAGCTCTAGAAAAGTCTTGGAGCCGTGCATGTGATGAGGTTATGAGTCAGAAAGTCAGTAGTAGGTAACTGGAGGAGCAAAGAGAGCAGCTAGGGGGGTATTATTCTACCAGGTCAGAAAGGTAGGTTGGACAAGAGCTGTGTAGGGATTTAAAGGCAAAGCACAGGAGCTTGAATTTGATTCTCAGGTGAAATTGAAGCCAATGAAGGGAACTACAAAAAGAGGCAGCAGAACAGGAGTGGTGGGAAGGATGGATGAGTCTGGCTGCAGAATTCATAATAGATTGTAGAGGAGAGTCGGGTTAGTGGAATACCAGAGAGGAGGAGGTTACAGTAGTCCAGACAAGAGATAAGAGCGTGTACAAGGAGTTTGGTGGTCTTTGGGGACAGGTAGGGGCGGATTTTGGAGATGTTGCGGAGGTGAAAGTGACAGGACCTGGAAATGTTCTAAATATGAGGGGTAAATGAGAGGGCAGAGTCGAAGGTGATGCCAAGACAGCGTGCCTGAGAAGAGGGATGAATGACTGTGTTGTTGACCGTTAGGAATATGTCAGGGGGAGACTTGGAATTTGAGGGGGGAGATGATGAGTTTGGTTTTATCCAGGTTCAGTTTCAGAAATCTGTCAGACATCTATAATGAGATGGCCGACAGGCAGCATGAAAACCTGTCCAAGACTCAGGGAGACAAGTCAGGGGTGGACAGATAGATTTGAGTGTCATCAGCATACAGATGGTACTGTAAGGAAAAGGAGGATATAAGACTACGAAAGAGGAGGTGTACAGAGAAAAGAGAACCGGTCCAAGGACTGACCCTTGGGGAACACCAACAGGGAGGAGAGTTGGAGAGGAGGAAGTACCATTGAAAGAAACTTGAAAGGAGTGGTCAGACAGATAGGAAGTAGACCAAGAGAGAGCAGTGTCACAGATACCAATGGAGCGCATGATTTGTATTAGAAGGGGGTGATCAACAGTGTCGAATGCAGAGGAATGGTCAAGGAGAAAAAGGAGGAAAAAGTTGCCTTGAGACTTAGATCTGTGGAGGTCATTGGCCACTTTAGTAAGGGCCGATTCGGTGGAATGGGCAGCTCAGAAGTCAGACTGGAGGGGGTCAAGGAGAGAGTTGCTGCTCAGGTAATCCTGAGTGAGTCTTTTAAGACAAGGCGCTCAAGGATTTTGTAAACATATGAGAGAAGGGAGATGGGACAGTAGCTAGATGTTAAGGAGGGGTCTAGTGAGTGTTTTTTTCGAGTAGGTAGAATAATCCCATGTTTGAAAGCAGAGGGGTAAATGCCAGTAAAGAGGGAAAGGTTGAATAGTTGGGTTAGGGCAGGGGTCAGGGTGGAGGAGTGGGTGCGGAGTAGATCAGAGGGAATTGGGTCAAGCGGACTGGTAGTAGATGGAGATGTTGAGAGAAGAGAGGAGACTTCATCCCCAATAACAGGGCTGAGGGAGGCCAGTGATGATTTACAGGGGGAAGGGGTGGATATGGTTGGAGTTGACTGGTGTGCAGAGGCATCATGTCTGATTTTCTTAATTTTATCCCTAAAGTAGGTGGCAGTGTCTTGGGCAGAGATGGTAGTTGTAAAAGGAGCAGGTGTGGGGTTTATGAGGGAGTCAATTGAAGGGAACAGACTGCGTGGGTTGGAAGCTTGGAAGGTAATGACATTGGAGAAATAATTTTGCTTTGTGACAGTGAGTTCAGTGGTAAAGTGTTGTCTGGCTTTGTAGTCCAGGATGCCAGTGGTCAGGCAAGATTTCCTCCTCTGGCACTCGTACAGCTGCACGTACAGTCTTTTGTAAGTGTTTGGGGTGATTGTTGTGCCGGGTTCAGGGGTTGGCAGGGTGGACGTAGCGGAATGTGGCAGAGGCAACTTTATCCAGAGACAAGGAAAGAGAGTGGTTGAACTGGGTTGCAGTTTCATCTGGGAGGGTGATTTTGGAGAGAGTGGGGGTTAGGGACGCAAGGCAGTTTAAGAATAGGTTGTGGTCAGGGTCAGTGGACAGTTGAGTTTAAATAAAATATTGGAATCAGATACTTTATTTTATTGCAAAAGGGACATTGGCTGTCCCTTCTGCAATATAGGATCTGGCTGCAGTTTTTTGTTTTGATGGTTTAGTTCAGTTTTAAAGCTAAACTAGGAAAAGCAGCTGAATGCACATTTACAATACACATAGGGGGCTCATTTTTCTGTTAAGGGAAGTTTTGTGATCTGGAAACCCCTGCCCAAAAAATTAAAGGTTTAATGCGAAAAACCTGCTCAATCGCTTTTATGACTTTACCCTTATATATGTATAGAAAAAATGTACAACTTAGCAATATTTAAACTTAAGTATTTGTTTTAAAAGAGAAACATCCTGAGATTACTTAAAAGTACTGTAAAGTTTACCTTTAAGTTCAGTCAAGTAAACATACACTACACCAAAAATATGTATATATTTTTTTTGGCTCCCAAAAACACACTAGGTCTTATTTTCAGGGGATGTCTTATTTTTCCATGAAG
>NC_092866.1:46456731-46549672 GCF_032062135.1 Pyxicephalus adspersus | reverse complement strand
TCGGGGAAACACGGTATATATATTTATATATATATATATATATATATATATATATATATCCAAAAACAAGCCTGTCATGACCTTAAAGATAACAAATATGTGTACCTGTGTACCTGGAAAAGAAGATAGGCAGCCCTGTAGGGCTTACTGGTTTCTCCTGCTAAACTTATGTAATTGGAGGATACAGTAGTGTCATGGCCTTTAACAAAAAGAACCAGCAAGAATTGTAATAGACAAAGAAGAAAGACACTTCTATTAGTATTGGTTTACTTGTTGAGGAGAATTTTGGGGTATAGGGAGTAAAAATGAAAATATTCCTACCCTCATTTTGCAGTTACACCATTTTTGGAAACTTTATAGATGTCTGTGAGCAGGTATTATTCGAAATTTATTAATACCAGGCTCTATGTAATGGCACAGGTCTATAATCCGATATCCGGTCTACAAATTGCAATTTGCCAGTTTCATGCCACAGTGACAGAGTGTAGTGTTGAAAGACTGATCAGATCGGTAAATTTCACTTAATCGTACAAGTGTGTGATGAATTTGAGACCTCTATGTTATCAAAACAAAGGTTGGCAAGTGGGACAGAATAATCATTTCTGGTTCCAAGTGCTCAGATTGGTCCCTAACATGTAATTTGCACATACTTTAATGAGCTAACATCTTGTATAAGCTTGAATTTCACATCTATTAAGAACAAACAGGTCTCTAAAGACAATGGGCCTGATATATTAAAGCTCTCCAAGGCTAGTGAAGATACACTTTCATCTGTGAACCTAGGTGATCCAGCAAACCTGGAGTAGATTTTCTAAAAGTCATTTGCAATTTTTTAGCAAATGTTTTCAGTCCTGGACCACATCCATTCCAGATTTGCTGGATCATCCAGCTTCACTGATTGAAGTGTATCTTCTTCAGCCATCAAGAGCTTTTTTAAATCATGCCCAATGTCCTAATGTCCAAACAAGAAAGACCCAAGAAGATCCAATAAATGTATTTTTGCAATGTGCATACTTGGTTGTCTTGGTCCCATAGATGGGCATTGTGCTTCTGGTGACATGTAGGATGTATACATACAGCATTCATGTCCATCCATTTCCCACTGTGTCATGAAACTCTTAAAATCATTGATTGATTTAGCTCATTATTTTGTTGTATTTGTAGACGTCACAGTAACTGCATGACTTATTTTGCTAAAAAAACCTTTATGTACAACAGTTCCGATATTATCTTTTAAAAAAATACTGTTTTCGCCTTTGTGTTGGGCGCACGTCATAATTTTTCTGATAAGGACAAAAGCAGAACTAATCTGCACAAGAACGCATGAACACAATGGGCTATAGTCGCAGGTGCATCAACATAGCAGGATCACCCAGAACTATTTCAACTTTTGCAATAAAATGAACACATTAAAAGGTTATAAAGGATTTCAGTGAATGTCTTTACCTCCACTTAAATTGTATAATCACTTTTTTCTGTTATAGTCACATTTTCTTCGTGTCAGAAAACATCCAAAATTCAAGATGTAACTTATTTGATTTATTTGAACAATGTAATTGCTTACAGTGGCCCAAGAACTGATGACAGATGGAGAGACATATTTTTGTTTCATTTCTTACTTATCTACATCATCTAAGTGCTGCAAAATAACAGCTGAAGAGAACACAAGAACAGGTCTGCATTTTCATGCCAATAAATTAATTTCACAGTAGAAACTTTTTAAAATATTAGCAGTATTTACCAGCAATTTGCAAGTATTCATTGGAACATCTGCTCAGAATTGATTACTTGTACAATGCCTTTACATGCATAATACTGCACATGCCATTGTTTAAGAGAAATCTCAGGATTTAAATAATTTGATTTACACTAGAACGCATATTAGAACATAATTATTTGAGTAACTTGAAGGGGTGAATATACATGCATGTACAATATAACAGAATATATATATATAACCTGTATCTACACCCTTGTTTACCCCAATAGGCTTAAAAACATCTTCCTACATTTTCCAAAGCAGGCATAATGAATGAACATAAAAAATAAATAAAATTAAATTAGAACTAGGTCGACTCACATGCTTCCCAGTGATGGGCACCACCATCTTGTTACTCCTCTTACTAACAGTCCTTGGCATCTTGATTGGCCATGCCAGGACGATGCAGATGCGTGGGAGTTCATTCATCCCAGCACACAACATCGACTGTCTCGCAATAATTACCTGCCTGATCATACAAACTTAAAAGTGGAACTTCCAATCTAATATTCTAAAATATATACCAATGCAATGTGTGTTAACATATTCATACTAGGATAAACAAGACCGAAAGCTCATGTAAGTGTTTTTGCACTCACCACCAAAAAAATTGGAGGTCCTATATACAGACTGGAGAACGTTTACAAAAATGTACTGGTCCTGCGTGGAAGTATCCAACCTGGAATAACATGGAATTCAACATGGTGGTGGTGAAGACATTCTTGACACAGCACACATATACATGGTGTTTTTCCCTGACTTGAGAGAACATGAAGAAGAAGACTGTGTTACCTCTACGAAGATTAAGGAGTCCCCAATCAGACATCCCTGAGTGCTACATGAAGACTAGCCACACAAAGTGATGTTCCTATAGATCACTCTCTCTCAGTCAGGGCTCTTTGGAAGCCTAGAGATCTTCCAGATATTGCTAGGGGTTCCTTAAACAATGTGTGCTTACTAATAGGGTTTTACATAACATTTGAGACATAGACCCTGATTTATTGAAGCTCTCCAAGGCTGGAGAGAATACACTTTCAGAAGTGAAGCTGGGTAGTCCAGCAAACCTGGAATAGATCTGGCCCAGGATTCAAAACATTTGCTAGCAAATAGCAAATGATTTTTAAAAATCCATTCCATATTTTCTGTATCACCCAGCTTCACACTTCTGAAAGTGTATTCTTTCCAGCCTTGGAGAGCTTTCATAAATCAGACCCATAGAACCAAAGACTAGATTTATGAAAATAGACTATATTTTGCATGTAGGTGGTGACTGCTTGAGAAGATAGTATATATTTTTTTATTTTTCCTAGATTTTATCCTTTAAACTGTATACTTCCTGTAACAATATGTATTTTCTGATTTTACTGGGTAATTCTTTATGCTAATATAATTCTAAAAGCTTATGTGAGATTTTACAATGAGCAGCAGATTTAAAAATCTGTTTTCACAAGAGAATATTAACTTTGTAAACATCCTCAGGGCTGATGTTATACCAACTGAGCAAGTCAGGTGCATGATTATGAATTCCATGTAGTCCAAAACATACCAGCTGTTTGAGAGAAACTTACGATGCACTAAAAACATCTACATAGGTTCTATCCATTAAAGTTAACAGTAAAAATGATAAAAAGTAATGGTAGTCAAAACATGACGAGTATCACTGTTGAAACAGCCTGCAACCTCAGTATCCAAATGCTTGCAATATTTGAGCCAAGAGACTATATAAAAAAAACAAGAACTAGAACAAACAATATATTGTTACAAAGACAAAAATAGTTTAAAAAGGTAGTCCAAAACCATCATAAATTCTTTATAATGGAAAAATATCTGATGGTATTAAGTACACAATTGATTGCATAAAACATGTTAAAAAATAATGCAATAAATAATATCCAAAAGTAAGTATTAAAACAAACTGAAATAAAAAAAAATGAGTTCATAGCATTAGAACATCCAATTAGGTCAATCCATCCAACAGCAACATCCAATCATAAAAGCCCTATTTGCCTTTAGAAACCCATCTGCAATTAGAAAGGGGTTATTATCAATGCATTAAGGCAAGCATGATGATGATGATGATGAATCTTTTGCACAAGAAGGGTTGGTCCTCATCTCAGTGCATCCAAGTACAGTAGTGGAGTATGTGAAAACGAGAGATACATGAATTTAATGTGTGTGTTTTTGACAAACTAAAAAATGATAAATATTTAAACTGTTTTGAAATTCTTGACTTTTTTAATTGTATTGCAAAGCCAATTGAACATAGTAATATCTCTACAATTGCTAGTGAGTTTGGGATCATGTGTGATCATATCCCAGGTTAAAAATGATTAAAATAGCATGTGTTTTTTTCTGTCAACTAAAGTTAATTTTTGGTGGGAAAACATTTCAACCCGGCAGGAGGGAAAGGGCAGTCATTTTCATCAAAATTTAGCACTGTAACATGGGGGGGATGCCCTAATTTCTTCACTCATCTTTAACAAGGTGTGACACTTACTAAAGGTATGGTAAGTGTTGGGGTAACAAGGGAAAAAAGGTAAGAACAACCTATTTACTAGAATCACTGTGACGAAAAACAACCAGTGATGATCTCCCAACACTGAAGACTAAATGTATTGTGTTTAGTGCATACAAGAAAGCCTTGTATTTCATAAAATCCATACCAAAATTAGGGACCTTTTACTTTTAATTATTTTTTTATTAAAATTTTTTTCTTTATATGACTTTTATGTGAGTGCAAAGCACACTATGTTAGTGCTTCCTATGTTTTCTTCATTCATTGTGTCACACTGGGAGAGACGGAGCCTTGTCTTCTCCAGAGCCTCAAGTGGTGTGGATGTTGCACTGCAGGCTGCTACTAGGTTGTGGTCCTTGGGCACACCAGGATGGGAATAACAGTGTGTGGTACCAAATTAATAGCGGTAGAATAGTCAAGGAAGGCCGGGATAGGAACATCAAACAAGATAGGTTACAAACAAACCAGGGGTTAGGAGCCAGAAATCCAAAAAATAGATACTGGTGAAACAGGGATTACGGAGGACAGGGAATGCAGGAGACACAGGAGACATGGGTGACACGGGAGTCTCCGCAGTTACAGGGGAGCACTGGAAAAGCACAAGGGAACACAAAGTGAAATAACAGATTGGTCAACAAGGGGTAAACACATGAGCTGGACTGGGAAACACTCACAAGACACTATATACTGATTCGCCAGCGAGAGGGTTGATACTACTTAAATCTGGAAGAGGAGATGTGCCTGAGGTCAGATGCAGCCCTGGAAAGCTCCACCTCTCTGCGAATCAGAAGGCCGTTCTCACTTACTTTTTCAGTAAGCGAAAAAGACCCGATTCCCCGCAAGATCGAACTTAATATTCTCGCTCGCTCATCCCTAATGTAAAGGTTTTAAACCCAAGTATTGTACAATTTAAGGTAACATTTGAGTCAAAGGGATCAATGCTAAACATTTTAAGGTTGGTAATGTTGAAGTATTGTATCATTCAAGTATAAAAGCAGCTTATAATTTTGTTTATAATTAAAATTTCTAATTATCCTGAAGGTGCACGTATTCTATATTGGCTTTTATTCAGATACCTCTTCTTCAGCTTGTCCACACTCACTTTTATGACATTCGAACACAACCTAGCCCACTTATGGCTTCTCCAGCTAATTCCTTATAAAAAAATGTAAACCTCCCTGGGGTTTTAACAAAGCAATTTCTTCATATTATCCACATCATTGCTTGCCTTGGTTCTTCTTTGCACCGAGTTTCTAGATCTTCCCCACAAGTTTCTGTGAAGTTTTAATTTTTAGAAACTTTACTCTTAAGAACTAAACTGTTAGGAACTTTAAAACGCTAATCTCTCACAATTTCTTTTTTAATTTACTCTATTCTCTGAAGTGAAAATAGATCTGGCAAGTCCACTTACTGTAGTAATAAATCTAATGAAAGATATCTGGTCTTGGAACAACTCTACTTTGTACAACGTATATAAAAAGAGAGGGAAAAATAACACTAGATTTCAGCACCAGTTTGGTAAATGTATTTCTGCTCAGAGACCCACGTACAGTCAGTTTTTTTTAGTAGTATTGGTAAAACATTTGTCTGAGACACCGTCTTTTGTTAATCTGCAACAGGAATACATGCAATTAAAATGATAATGGAGCAAACATTACATCAAGAATTATAATTCAATAGTAAAAGCAAACCATAGAGACAGAAATGAGTAAATAGGTCAGGGCTGTCCAACTTAAGCCTCCAGGGGCCACATAAACGGCAGGATTTCAATTTTCACAATTGTTTTCCCACTGTTTCCTAACCATTTCATACTAAATTTACTGCTGATGGTTTGGGAAATATTTTATTGTGCACAGATTCTGGTTCTTAACAAATGGAGTTAGACTTTTTACAGGTGTAAGTAATGGGTTTCCTGTACCTGTCTTAGATTTTTTTTAATTTCTATATGTAAAAATCAGGACTGACTTTTAGTTTTTCATGGGACTGCTCCCACATGACTCTTCCTTGGACATCTCAGCCCGCTATGAATCTCTTATACTAGTGCCTTTTTTGTAATATAGCTAACAGTTACTATGTTTTAGTACTATGATTCTTTCATTACTATCAGACGTGCCAATGAAACGGAATGCAAGGATCTACTTTCCAAAAAAAAAAGCAGAGGAGCAATATGTGAATCTGAAACAGAATTTTGTTGCAGTCTATGTGATTGTTAAATTTCTACTTTCAAATATGTTGAACACAATTCATATGGGTAAGGATTGGAAAAATAAAAATGATACAAATGCTACATCTACAGTCATATTCACTATTGTTTCCCAACAAATAAAATTCCTGGACTTGCTGCTTCATAAAAACAGATGAGTCACTTGGATGTCATGGGGAGGGTCAGCATATCATAAGGTCACTGTATGCTGTAAACATGCTGGACACTAAAATAATTTGCATGAAACAATATGGAGTTTATCTAGACAGCAGAAAGTAGCCGAAACTGAGAACTCTAATTAGTACAGAGAAACAAAGGTGCAGACAGGACGCAGTACCGCAGGTCAAGAAAAATGTCAGCAATTACATTTCTACAAACATCCTGTCACTTAAATAAACGAGAGTGAATAGTCATTCTACAATTCCTGGAAAAATATTGGTGATAGATCCAGTACATTTTATTTTAGCAGCAGTTGTTGAAACTTTCCCATTTTTTTATGAATCATACCACATTATATTATAACACTGTGTACCAGTCATTCCTGACCTTTTTAAAATTGGGGAAACCTAGAAATAACTTTCAGGTCTTCAGGGAACCCCTGCTATAATTACTTTATCCACAGCTCACAGTACATTAGTGTGGTGATCAGTAGGAAGAATGCCTCCTACGTTACTGACCAGTGAGAAGAATGTCACCCTTACAGATAGCTGCTTGGAGAAGAACAGATTGCTCATTGTTTAGGGGACCCATAGAGTTGCACAGAAGGATGGATGTATACCATGATACTGAAACCAAAGTCATAACTCCATCCATGTTAACCAGTGTTTGGATAACCTCCATTAATACACTGCAGTTCAGACGCTTGGGATAACCAAGGTTTTTTCTCTCAAGTGGGCTTTTGTAAAGCTTGCTCTCATATTGAAACCAAGAATGAGGCACTGCTTTAAATTAACATTACATTTATTTTGCTGCATTTTCTTTTGCTCAGCAACAAAGAGGAAAAGGCAAGCTTTAGAAAACACAAAAGTGCCATTCTGGAATCATCCTTTGTCCTGAAGTGAAGGACGTACTGGCCACCACCATCGTCTTCCATCTTCTACCTACGTCATTATGTCAATATACCTGGTTATTAAAATGTATTAATTTAAGAAAGATATGTTGTTTAAGAAATACATTTCTAGATGGATGATCCAGGAAATATCTTGGAAGTATCCAAATGTTCTAAGTGATAAGGTGTTTTTTTTTTCTGTTAGTGCAATTAGATAATGCTTCACAGGTCGTCATGCCTTCCCCTGGATCAACTGAGAGTATAGAAAAGCAAAGTGTAAGGCACATTTTATTTATTTATGTCTTTTGGCTAAACAAAATGGTCATTTTTCTTTTTAATATGACTATTCCTGAAACATAGGTCATCACATCAGAGATGCTTTAGATTCTATCCATAAAAAACTTTTCCTCCTTTAAAAAAATCAAAAGCATAGAAAATAAAATGATTTGTCACTTGGAGCAATAATTCAAAAGACAACATTAACTGTCTCTATTTTTTTCCTTGCTCCAGATCAGTATTTGATTTTTGTTAAGTGGAGCCCATTTTCTCTGAAAAACTGAGTGTTCTCATGCGGATCAATACAGGGACTAAGCAGTCCATCGGCCATTTCCAGCTGGTTAACAGATAGCCAGCGGCAAGAGGTCAATCTTTCTGTAACAAAGTATTAATAAAGGCTAAACGGCTGTAGTTAAAGCAAATCGGCAAGAAAGGGACTGTTGTTTTTTCTCAGTATTCAACACATCCGCTGTAGAGCCTAGCGTCAGATTATCGTTATAGTATTTAGTTAAATAATTGAGACTTGGAGCACTGAATGTTCCTACATTTCAAAGTGGCAAAAAGTAGATATATTTAGTTTAGATTTAAAATAAACCTGTACTTAGAAAACGTTAATTTTGTTAGTTTATAGCATGACGTGAGCATGCACTTACTTTGCAATGAATCTCTGCCAATCCACCCATGAAGTTCTGTGAAAGCTTTAACCTTCTCAAATTCAAAACTTCTACATGCATATGAAAATCTAATTTTGTGGTTAATAAGCTAATTTTGTGGCTTCTGTGAAATGCTGTGCACAGGACCTACATCATAACTTTTACATAACATTACCCATACTTGGTAAACTTCCTGTGTCCTCCACCATATCTAAAATTTCCAGTTAAAAAAGCTAAGCTCTTTTTAATGAGGGGGGATTGGTTCACTCCCTTAAAAGAAAAGGTCCAATCAATCTTGTTTGCTTGTATATTGCTGAAAACATACTTTGTATGGCAGGTTTTGGATGGTGGAGTCCTCGTGCCGTCCAATGGTCAGAGCTTGTGCAACATCAGAGGCTATAAAAAGAAAAGAAAAGACGTTACAAAGAAATCTCAAAGAAGATTCCAGTACCCTCTACATACCAGTCAAAATTATGTGGCTTAGTCTCTTCATTATGAAGAGGACTTTAGATGGACTTTAGATGGATATGGATGAGTAGAACGTGAGCTTTGATGGCTAAGTTCCCTTCAGGGACTGGTAATACAACAGTAAAGTTGGAACATGATTGAGTTGATATAATAATAATTGCAATAAATATGAGAAGTTAATAAATGTTGTTACGCCAATAAAAAGGCTGTGGCCAATTAACCTCCCGAGTGGTAAGCTCAGGGGAAAAAAACAAGCTGAAAGCGGTAACCCCGGGCCACACTCGGAGTAACTAAAAAAATAAAAAATAAAGTCTTACCTGGTCCCATGGCGTCCTCTGGCATCCTCCAGTGTCCTGCCATCCTCTGGCCACCTCCTCTCCATCGATCTGTCCCCTGGCGATTGAGCTGACGTTCCCGGGAGTTCCTGGTGACTTATATGTCTAAAAGCGGCACATTGTCTTTCATGAAAATTTATTTTACAGTATAATATAATAGTATGAGTATAATAAAGTTTGAAACACAAAATCATGTCAAAGTTTATTAATTTTTTTTTAATTTATTGTTTTGACATGATTTTTTGTTTCAAATGTTAATATATTACCATTATTATTACTCACACTATTATAATATTCTGTAAAATAAGTTTTCATGAAAAACAATGTACGGCTTTCAGACATATAAATCCAGACAAAAATGGACCGCCCAGGAGATTAAAATCGAGAGGTGTAGTGGTAGTAAAAAAAGTTAATATGGGGTTAAGTTTAATAAAACATGCTGACTGTAATTCCATTGACTGGTGGCAAGCAAAGTTGGACTGACCGGTCAGTGGCTCAAGGAGTATAATCCATCTCATAAAATTGTGCTTATGCTTGCTATGTGCTTCTGAAGTAAGCTGTAATGTTCTGTAACAACACTTATTTTAGCCACCACACCTTGTTGGTAAACTGGTAAAGGTTGGTAAACTGTAATATATACCATTTTGTTTTTTGGGTTTCTGCAGAAATGCTTATCATGCATGTAACATTAAATTTTGTATGAGTTTGACCACACCACTGCTGTTTTTATGTTACATTCAGCTTGACCCCATTATCTAATACTTTCCTTGTCTACTGGCCAACCCTCTTGCAAAAATCTTGCGGCTTTAGTCCTGGAGAAAAAGAAAATCAATGCTGGCCCACCAGTTGGCCGTAGGATCAGGGCCTTAAGATCACTTAGAACTTAGAAAGTAGGTAGGATTTCTTCAGGAAAAGTGGGGGACGAGGGCACAAGTATGCACCTGTCATTAAAGCTAATATTTTGGGTAATTCTAATCTAAAACCATTTTGACCCACCAAATAGTGTGGTCATGTGAGTCTTCTATCTTTTTCAAAGACGAGGGTATCCTTTTTGACATGTCCATGTCACTGCCTACATGAGATGGACACTTGGCATTGGATGCAATTTGGAGATGTTTTCTCAGCATCCAAAAGAGACATAATCATTGCAAGGGTATGGACCAGAGTAGGCAATCTGAACTGGAGGGTTAGTTAATCCCCACACTCAGAACAAAAACCTGAAAGATGGGATTGAAAGAATTGAAAGATTAGTTAGGGATTTTTGCCAAAAGAGGTAATGTGACAAATATGGAATTGGAATATCTAAAAAGCCTGCAATATCAAAAAAAGTTTGCCTAAAAAAGACATGAAATAAGAAAAAATCTGCCAAATGGACACACGGAGAGCCATATATAGTCAACAGATATTTAAGATTCCTTGCAAACTTTTTTGTTTTGTTAACAGATGTGCTTTAACAATAATGCAATTCTCTGCACTTTAGCACACTATTCCATGTGTTTGCCTTTAACACATTATGGCATATGAGGTTTACAATGCTCACCAATGTGAAAAGACTTTTGTTTTCTGAACTCTTTCCAAAGCTGAAAAATATGTTTTATTTTTTGGGCAGTAGCTAGGTTTAGATGAGTAGCAGTATATTTCTATCATTGTGGGAAATCACAACATATCATTAGAAGCTAAGTCCCTTCTTGTAGATGATACGCCATATTTGAGCCACTTCATCATTCAGGTTGAAATCTAATAACACAACGTTTTGAGCCTATCAAGAAATTTCAAAACACAGGATGTGTTTGAAGTGTCTAAGTAAAAAGGATTATACATTACGATAGCTGCTACTTCTCCATCCTCATCAGTCAAGGTGACGAGCAGAAATTGCAGAGAATCTTACGTATGGTTCATTGAGCTTTCCTTTCGTGTCTGCTTTGAAGTTATCTATTACTTGCAGCCCTCCCTTCGGGAAAAGGTAGAAATATATTTTATTCCATCATGTTCTGAGCTCAGAACTTAGGTAGAACAAATAAAATGCAACACAGAAAGTAATGTGGAGGTAATGAACTGGGACATCATGAAACATCGAGAGTCCCAGTTCTACTGAAATCTTTTATGATAAGGTAAATTATCGCTATTAGGGAAGATGGCTTTGGACATGGGTATAAGGAGACGCAAGGAAAATGGCATGTTGTCTTGTTACTAAAATTCATGATATTTAGATAACTTTAAATGATGCCTACACATATTCCATTTTTATTAATGTCTACTTCCTAAAGGCAGACAGGCAAACACTATTTAATTCAGATATAATATTTTAAAGTTAAACTCTAGGAAAATATAAAGACACAAACTAACATAATACTACTGACGCCAGTGCCTACCAGGGGTGGACTCTTGCAGTGAAAAAGGCAGCAGGAGATCATGGAAAGTGTAAATATACCTTGATAGAGACTGGACTATGAGGAGATCACTTATTTTAATGTATAAGTGGCAGTGTCTCTTTAGGTGTGTTTGTGCAGGGAGCTGTAAAATGTACCTGGGAGGGAGAGGTGCATCAAAGCCAATACCTTTCCACTGCATTGTGTAGGGCTATCCACCTAACATTTGACAGGAAAAAACGTAAGACCAATGATCTCATCAACATGCTACTTTTCCAACATCCACTCCTAGCTAAGGTGACTGCTTGTTCAGAATTACTACTCAAAGGTTGTAAGGCCCTGGTATGGTACCGGTAATCACTAGGCACCAATCCTCAATCATCTGTCACCTATAGTAAGCCTCTGCTCAGCCTTAGGAGGCTAATTGTGTCAGCACACAGTTGCCCCTGGGACTTCAGTCCCCAAAAGATGGTGTCTGGGGCAGACAGACAAGGGACCAACAGGTAATCCAACAGAATATCACACCACCAGCAGATTAGTTACAATGGTACAACAGGCAACTGGTGCTTGGGAGCTGGGAAGCCAATGCAGCGCAAGATCAAGCCAGTAACTAATGCATTCACTGCAGCACAAACTCTAAAATCCTCTTCAGCTGCACACATTCTCAGAGCAGGGAATGGAGAACATTTACAGCTATAGGGAAAAATGGGACTTCTAGCTAATTGCTTTATCTTGATGCTGTAAGTAGCGCTGTTAGAGGGAATAAACAGGGTGCACTGAATTGCAGTAGCTTACTGAATAGGATCACTGGCCAGATAACCATCCCTAACAAGGACATTTTAGTTTGCAGAGGGATTTCAAAGCAAAAGTGACGTGATGGTGACTGTCAGCATCGCATGTGATCAATAGACTTACTGAGTAGAATTAGAAAACCTTTGGCTGTTTGGGGTACAATCGTGCTCTTTACTCTAAATTGACACAATTTTCTTGGACCCTCATGCCTGCCACTTGTTTTAACCTTTAGCCTGGTTATCTAAAAGTGACCATTTGTCTTGACCTCTGAGCTGATCCCAATTCTCTGCTTGACAGTTTACTGTGCCCTCAGGCCAAACCTCCTGGGGACAATGGAACAAACACTTTTGGTTGAGGTTGATAGACTTGTGTCTTATTTCAATCTAACTACATAAAAATGTAACTAAGTTAAACCAATCAGAGGCTGTTGCTGACATCTTAGCAAGAGACCAGGACGTAGACTGGTCCTAAATGCTGTATCTTAGCCCAAACTCAAATCTACCACTGGTGATGGGGATAATTAACCACTATCCTTGACAAGTGCAAATAAAATTGTCTTAATTATTTTTTTACCATATAGGCTAAATTTGTATAATGGCATCTACTTTTCTAATTATTTGGCTTCAGAAATACTGGGTAAGTGACTTCCAAAGGCGTCTGTCTAAACAACAAAGCCGAAAATGATTGCTTAAGAAGCATTAAAAGGACATTAGTGAATACACAATAAAAGGGTACTTGAAATAAAGGAATAAAGGTTTCTAGTGTAAAAAGGGAACTTAGTAAATATTTTAAACAAACTAAAATCCTACTATTTCTATATTTCTATTTAGTGTTTATTGAGTTTGATTGGTAAAAGGTCATCAGAATTGTGACATAGAGCAAGTGAATATCACATTCTCCTAAATTTATTGTTATCCTACTCTTAATTTATTCTTTAGAACCAATAATGTTTACACAAATAAGTGAACAATTATGTTTTATAGCCATGAAGTATCTGTAGTTGATTGTTATGCAAATTGTTCTTTTGAATTGCAAAAAAATAATTTACTTCAAATAAATGTGTACCTAACGCAGGTCAAACAAAATATGTTTTTACATGATATAAGCATATGAGCTTCTTTTCAAAGAATTTGGCTGTCATATGCTCATCAAAGAACTTTTCAGCCACAATGTGATTCTTTTATAATGGACACAGTTAATCTGACCATGGCTGTAATAATGAGTTCCAGTTAGAAAAAAAAAATGTTTTCAGCATTTATAATGACCATAGCCTTCTGAGAAACGTTTACTTTTTCTGTAGCGGCAGTCCTTGGCTGGTGGTGATTTCAGCAAAAGGTACTATGGAGTAAATTGGGAACCCTTAACTATGGGCAGCCTTTAAAATTAAGTACGGTAAGGTTTAAAGGCACTCCTGTATGTGTCTTTTGTGACCATTGAGACTGAAGCAGAAAGTTAAAAAAATCCTAATATTTAGATTTTTCTTAAAGGTATTCTTTAAGGTCAAAAAAGAGGAAATCTTCTAAATGTTTTATGACCACTGTTTTAGAGGGAATATCCTGCCTGTCTGCAATCCAGAAAGTTGTACATGCGTAGGTCAGTATGCAATTGCGGGTATCCCAGCCTACTCTTTGCTGAATGTAGGATCTCCTGAAGTAGCCTGTAATAAGACGAGGACAGGTGAGTTTCTTTACTGCAGAAGGGACATAAAATGTGCAGCCACCATGAGCCCCCTTTACCCTCAATGCGGAATAGAGAAATGGCTGTGGATTCAAAGTATTTTACCTTTCTAGGGGCTCTTCTACTGCACAGCTGCTGGACCCTGTTGTCCTGCTTATATGTTTGTAATGTTAGACCAGGGGTGGGCAAACTTTTTTAGTCAGGGTCCACAATCTGAAATAAAATTTGACAGAGGGCCCGGGCCAATGGGAGAGTGGGTGAAGTTATACCATCATGACACCACTGAATGTGACGTCATGATGGCATAACCCCGCCAACTCTCCTATCGCAGATCTGAGCCTGCGATGGGAGAGTGGGCAGGGTTGTGTGCAGAGGCACCCTGCCCATTCTCCTATCACAGATCAGGGGGACATGTTCCGTGGCTCTGGCCGGTGCGCCCCTCCAGCGGGGTCCTTCTCCAGTCCCTACTTGGGGTGGCACTGGCCAGAGCCGCAGACCACCCAAAGGGCCGGAGAAACAACCCTATTGGGCCGTAGTTTGCCCATTCCTGTGTTAGACGATACAAGTTTAAACAAATAGCAGAACCAAAGTGAGCAACAGTGTGTGGCTGCACAGAAGAGGAAGAAAGGATGATGAGGTAGGGAATTTATTTTAATCCATTATTATGATACTCTGCATAGGGGATGAAGCAGATGCTACCAAGGTTGTGCCAAAGGGGATACTTGTTGGAGTGATGGCAAAAAGTCCTGGCCCTCCCTCCAAGCCCTGGGCCCGCCTGATTTTTCTGTAGTAGCTACACCTGGGCAAACAGCAGGACCCTGTCTAGTAGTGGAGATTTTTTTTTTTTTATAGTTTAATTTCCACTTACAGGTTTACTCCCCACTCCCCAATCTCTGACTGCACTATGAAAAGAGAAGCAACGCCCTGCATAGTTCTTGCACTGCAGCGCAATGGCTTCTCTGAGCTCTGCTGTATAAACTGTATAATACACTGCAAGGGACTAAAGCCAGGTCAAATTAGGATAATTACACTGTTAGCCTTTTTAAAATATATAAACAATGAATTAAAAACTCCAAAACTGCATTCAGTTACATCTCTTTCACCTGCCGGTAGTCGAGCTTTCATATGATCACAGTACAGTGCCCTCTTTAAATTCTTATTTTCCATTCAGCTGAGCAGCATTATTAGCATGCATGTCAGCACTATATAAAAATATATGAACTATCCATTAGTATGGCTCAGGCTACAGTTGACAACTGCGGTTAGCTATTTCTTTCTGCTGTACTTTACTTACCAATCAGCACAGATTAATGAGACACATACCCAGAAGACAGAGTTCTCCCTTGGAACAAGAGCAAAGCAGGTGGGACCTGCAGCCTGAGCTATTGCTTAGCGCTCTCAATCATAGGGGGACACATCCAGAATAAAGGGGTGGAGATGAAGCACATGTTCAAGTCATCATTCATGTAAAATAGCCTCCTTAGTTTTTCCGCATTAAAATTCTACCCAGAACGTATTAAGAGTTCCATTAGCTTTCAATCATCTCAAAGCCGGCTACTGGAGTCTCATATTTATTGCAACGTGGGATTATCTCTGTGCATTCCATTACATTCATCTAATTGGATATAAAACTAATCAGCTTCTGCACCTCTCGTCTAGGAGTATAGACATTATAGTAATTATAGTTAATAACTGTCATCTAGCTGACCTGCGTTTATCTGTATCCTAGAAAAGTGCTCCAATGGCCTTTTTTTAATGGGATATTCACTTGTCACCCTTAATTAAGTAAATAGGATTGATGCAGTACACATGACTTTGTAGACATGTTCTGTCTGTGATGTGAAAAGGTGGTGTACAGAATACAGAAGCGTAATATAATCAATGCAATGTCAATTTACCGCAGGCGGATTGGTGAAATGATTCAGGATTGCTTGCCACATGCTATGGCATTTTGCTTTTTTAGGAAAGGCAAAGTATGTTTCTGCTTTTGTTTTGGTTGACAAATATACAATTACTTGATACTAGAAATAAATTTAATGGGAGAAAAAAAGGAAGAATGTGGAGCATTAATCTTCTAATACAGCTGAGGAACCTTCACGGTCTCAAGAAACTCCCAATAAAACCTTTATTTTTGTGTCAATGGGAAATAAATGAAAAGAATGCCGCCTACCATGGTGCCCTTATGGGCACCTAAAACATTTTTAGCATTATGCAACTGACTCTACCAAGTAGTGTGAAAGGTCAATAAACCTTAATTTGAGGAACCCTAGCAAACTTTAGTGGAACCTTTCTGAAGAATGGCTGTTCCACAAGAACATATTTAGCACATCTAGGTACCTGAGTGACAGGTCTGCTTTCCAGTTCTGGCATATTCCTTGAAGAAGGGGGAGTACTTTGCTTCCTCAATCAAAAAACTTTTTTAAAATGATCCACTACATTTTATGAATATCTGTGCTAGGTGCTCCACACCACAGATTATGCTACT
This sequence comes from Pyxicephalus adspersus, assembly GCF_032062135.1. NCBI lineage: Eukaryota > Metazoa > Chordata > Amphibia > Anura > Pyxicephalidae > Pyxicephalus > Pyxicephalus adspersus. Next base: position 46,533,092 of record NC_092866.1, on the reverse strand, counting down.
GATGAACAACAATCCTATCACCAGGAGGGCCCCTAGGGCCCAGATATGGTTCTACACATCTTCTCCACATGGGTTTCTTACAAATAAAAAACCTAGAAGAAATAAATCTTGATCATTTTTCATTTAGCATTACCACATATCCACTAGTAAGTCCCACTAAAGACCTAGTGAGAGGGAGAAGAGCCAAATGTATGGTCCCAGAAGTTGCTTTAATTTATGTTCTGCCTATAGCAACATCTGTCTAAATGCACCCATTTTTGTTTGATCTTGAAAGTTAAACAAGGTTGAGACTAGTTAGTCTTTGGATAGGTAATTTCTGTTCTTTAGTTGGATGAGTATAAGGTTGTATTATTATTATCAAAAAGTATTTACAGTATATAGCTCCAACATATTTTGCATGGAGTTTGTAGGTTCTGCCTGTGTTTGTATGGGTTTCTAAAGGGTCCTCCCACAATCCACAAACATGCATGTTCATTTTAATTTGCTTCCTACAAAAAATTTGACCTTGGACTGTGTTAAAGACATATACCTATGGTAGGGGCATTAGATTGTGAGCTCCTTTCAGAGACAGCTAGTGAAATGACTATAGATTTGTACAGCACTGCATATTATGTTGGCGCTATATACATACTGTGTAATAATAATAGGGTGTTCATAATTTGGAAGAAATGTTTTATTTCAATTTAGGAAAGCATTCCCACTATTGGCTTCCCACAACTCACTCTGCGAGGTATATCAATATATTTGCATGTGTTTAAGATATCTGCTTTTCATTTGTGCCTACAGCTTTTTAGGTTTTATTTAAGAAAGCACAATTTAATATTGATATAATGTGAACAAATGCATTTTATGTTATAGTGTACCTTTAATGGCCTCTAATTGCTAGCTCTGAAAAATACATTTCTGGCACATAATGGAGTATGAGTATTGGCCCAACAGTGGCAGAGGCTTGAAAAAATATGCCTAAAATAACTTAAACCGAATCAATCTGTAGACATGGCACATATAAGTCCTTCTACCTCCAAAATATGCTTTTTTTACTGTGCGGCAAGCAACATAATAGAAATTAAAGTAAAAGAGTCTAAAAAAAGTTTAAAAAGTTCTAAAGAATAAGTGACTACATAGCAATTAACAATTAGTGACACATAAAAAACACATTGGTATAGGGATATTATTGTAAAATATAGCATAGAGAATGCAGGGATCTGGGGTAAGTAATGTATTTGGAGCGCTGTGGTCAGAAGTATTTTATACGCAGCCTAATGTACAGAGTTAAGTGATCAGGAGTATGAAATATACAAAATATTATCTAGGGGAGAGTATAGTGCAAGGGTCAGGAGTGTAATACACAGTGCTCAGAAATACAGGCACAGAATGCAGGGATGGGAAATGCATAATGCACAGCGAATGGAGGTCACAAGTGCATAATGCAAGTAGCACAGGGGTATCAGTGCCTAGGTCAAAAGATTGTAAATCACAGCGCTAACAAGTGCATAAATCACAAAATGCAGGGCTAAGGCATGCATAATGCACAGACCATGGAGGTTAAGAATGCATAATGCAAAAATCGCAGGGGTCATAAGTGCCTAGCCCACAGGATTGTAAGGCGCAGTGCTCAGAATTGCCCAGAGCATAAGGTTAAGAGTGCAAAACACATATAGGCCATGGATCAGAAGTGTATAGCACGCTAAGTGTCAGAAAAGCATATTGCACAGATTGCAAGTTTGGAGCTGTGTAATTTACAAAGTAAATAGAAATGGAGGATCAGAAGTGTATAGCACGCTAAGTGTCAGAAAAGCATATTGCACAGATTGCAAGTTTGGAGCTGTGTAATTTACAAAGTAAATAGAAATGGATAGTGTACAGGGATCAAGAGTCAGAAGTGCATAAAACACAGACCAATAGCTATTAATTATGGGCACATTGATCTCCTCCAAAATTCCTCCAGTACAGATCTGGATCTAAATGATCCATTCTGTGACAGGGATTTGCGTTCCTAAGTTTGCAAACTTGCTGCGGATATCATGACGATACCTCTGTTTTTTTTGGATTTGTTATTTATTCAGCATGGATGCAACTGGAGGAGCAAAACAGTAAAGCCACAAAGGTAGAAAGAAAGTCTAAAATTATGGCAGGATATTTTGTACTATTGTAGTATATAGGATGCCAGAAAGGCTCCATCTTTCTCTTCTTTTAGCGGAAAAATCATTCAAGCCAACTGACCTGTGTCTAATTAATATTCCTTTTTTTTTCCTGACTGTGGAGTCTGCTTTTTTCTATTATCCTTTACCCCGCATCCGCCCTTCAGTCTGTGTCTTCACCTTCATGGATAATAATCAACACATGTAAGTATTTAAGGCCATGAATATGCCTTCCTGTAAAATGTTTTGTCTTAGGTATTATTACTTTGTTTATTTTTTGTATACTTGCTTCTGGTCCGGATATTTGTCTACCTTGGCCAGTCTTTGAATTGGCAGTTTCAGGACTCTGCACTAGTTTTCATCCTAAGGCCAGATTAATACAGTGCTTGGTTGGCTGGTTTCAGTTCATTGGCCCACAGCAGTTTAACAACCTGGTAGGTATGTGACGTTGGACTCTATATGTAGGGGCATATAGGGCTGTATTCATATACCAGGGAATCAGACATTCCCTCAAACATTCCCAAGTGGGAATTAATTACTGCCATTGACACAAATTTACCTGGAAGATTTCCACCATTCCCATTGTTTTCAGGGAATGTCTGATTCCCTGTTTATTAAATAGAGCATTCATTTAATTGTCTTAAAGGAACTATTTACTGAAAAAATACATCTGCACATTCAGCTAATATTAAAATCAACCACTTAGTTCTAGTGCATTTGGACAAAACAAAGTGGTCTGGAGCAAATGAGGACCCTAAAGAAAAAGGCCAGGACCTGGAAGATTCTCATAAGGGAATGTTTAGGGGAATTTCTGATTCCCTTATTTATAAATAGAGCCCTCAAAGAGACATGGACAGTCTTATCATTGCTTATAATAGTTTAGGTGTTTACGGCAACTTTCTGAAGGCACTAACAGATTTAATTAGGAAAGTGGAACAAATGTCAGTGACCACAGAGCTGAATACAGTAACATAAATCAGCCAATAATAAATTATCTCAACACAGCTAGTTCCAAAAATCTAAATCTGATTGGTTGCTTTTATGTATTCTTAATATTTTAGATTCTTACTTAGGGTGTCTATAGGTATCATAGGTACAAGCCCCAAACTGCCTATACCCCCACTCATTGTGTACTACTCCCTCCCACCTTTTAGATTGCAAACTCTGTTGGGCAGAGTACTCTTCTCCTTCTGTGGTATTGTTTGTACTTTTCAATCATGCATTGCCATGTGGCAAGTTTGTCATCTCCAGCCCCTATTTATAATACAATGCTGTGTAATACGTTGGAGCTTTATAAATAAATGTTATTATTCCTTTGCTCCTAAGCACAATAGAAAAATCAAATAAAACTTCAGCAATTTTTTAAACTTTTTTAAAAAAATGAAAAAATGTATTATCACATTTACATAAGTATTCAGACCCTTTACCTAGTACTTAGTTAAATCACCTTGGTATGTATTACAGTCTTAAGTTTTTTTGGATATGAAGCAACAAGCTTTGCATACCTGGAATGGGGGATTTTCTGCCATTCTTCTTTGTAAATCCTCTCAAGCTCCACCAGGTGGGATAACAAAAGTGAAAGGGGTCTGCACACTTTTGGAAGCCATTGTATATATTATTTATGATTAGATGCAGTGAGCACAAACTATTTAGAAGACTACAACAAAAATATAAACTATTAGACTTTTAAAGATTACTTTATAAGTTTATAAGCACTGTGGGTCTGTGTTACTTTGCGAATGCAACCTAAAGTATTACTTTGATAATCTAGTAGATATACCATAAAACAGACTTCTGTTGTATCTGGCTATATTGTATCTGTTTACACCGCTGACTAGATAAAAAGGCATAAAAGCATTCTGGATATAGCATTTGGCACAAATTCGGCATACTGGGCTCCCAATGGTTGGTCCTGACTATAGCAATCATTTGCTTGTGTTTAGACACAATACAAAAAAAGGCATTTTTCATACTAGATAGTCTTTCATAGGCATTGTAAGGCCAGCAAAAGTGTTTTGAATCTGCAGCACAGTGGTCTGATGTATTATATTGAAGGAGATAACAAGGATCATCTACTCAGCAAATTGTGAAAGTGTGTTGCAAAGGCTGCTTTGAAAGATAAAAAGTATATTAAGAGTAAGAAGTATGCTCTTCAGCTGGGCTTTTCTTATATACTTTGCATAACTTACTGCTTCAAATGGAAAATCTAGTCTTAAGCCCTGTAGCCTATTTTCTGAACAAAATAACTGTAAAAAGGGCTGGATCATCCTCTAGACAAATAGGCATGTCACCTCCATCAGTAGCACATAAATTATATCTAAACTTAAAATTTTTTGTTATTTTGACATCTGTCCCATTTGGAACATTTCTCTTTACTATTATTATGTAGACAGATTTAAAAAGTAAAAGGGAATACTGTATATTTGGAGATTTAAATCCCATTGGAACATCTGTTCCCATTGGAAGATTTCCTGTTTCTCCCCTAATCCGGATTTTGTAATAAATTAAAAGTTTGGATTTTCTCTCCAAACAAATCTTTCATTCCTACTCACTGTGGTTGACTTTTTCTTTACTATATCTCTTTGATTTAGCTAGGATGTGTTTTCTCTGGAGGTGGCACCCTGCATGCCCCCTATGTGCTTCTAGAATAGTTATTGTCAGCCAGTGATATGTAGAACCCTAGGCTTTCCCCAGAAATTGCTACGGGTTGCTTGAACAATGATCAATTTGTACCTCTCAAGTTCCCAGTGACATTAATGATCTTTTTTTGCTGATGGCAATCTGTAAAGGTAACATTCTTCCCACTAGCAAACATTGTAAGAGGCATTATTCCCCCTGGTCACCACACTAAAGTACTGTGAGCTGTGGATATAGTTATTACAACAGGGGTTACCTAAGACCTGAAACCTATTATAAGGGATCACCCAGGTTTAAAAGGTTGAGAAAGGAGGGTGTAGTATTTGTGATATGACCACTAGAGAATGTTTTTCGCCCTAGGTTTTTGATATAGGAACCCTCAGGTAAATCAGGCTTGAATATGATTACCTATATGATAAATTAAAGAAAGTTAACAAACAAAGAATAATTATGCTGGGGCCAAGTACCCCTACTGATGTGCCTCCTATGATTTCAAGTACCCCTGTGTGCTCTGTTGTGACCATGAATGCCTCCTAGAACCCAAAGAATACCTTCCAGTTTCCCTCTGTGCTTCCATGTTCCCACTTACCTTAGAGATAGTTCACTAATTACAGACTCCTGTCTGTTCCTGATGACATCTGCTTGCTATCTGCCCTGACCCTTGGTTTATGTTTGACTCCAAGGGAATTTGTTGCCTTCATATCCCACTTTCGTCTTTCTGCTCCGGGGTGTCCGAGGCCCACAACCTGGGAGTCAAATGTAGCAAACCGGATCACTCTTTGCAGGGTGCTGTGGTGAAGGCTTGTTAGGGACTTGGCCATATTTTCCATGAACTTAGAACTGTGGACCCACAGGCTGGTCAACCCTGCTTTCATTAAAATTAGACCTAAGTATTTGTCAAGTTCTTTGACTCCTTATGCCAAACCCACTACAAAGAATCATAAATAAAATGACCCATAGCATATTTAGGCATAACATATTAAATTACAACATAAAAGCTATATTGAAAGCTTCCAGACTCTCCCAAGTGTGCACAATGAACAATGCACGCTGCTCAAACGTTTTGTACCCAATACTCCTAATCATCAGAATATTAAAACATTTATAGAAAAGCAATAAAAAATAACACCAGCTGTTCTGAAATTCGCCCTATTCAATAAACAGGTATCATTTTCTTGTTTCAGTTTTAAAATTAATGCAAAATAAAAACAAGACATACTAAATGCAACTCCGTATCCTGTTATTAGCAGCTTCATATTTATTATTTTATCATTTTCTTGCCTATTAAACAGTTTATAGCCTCATCAATTTTTCATGTAAAACCCTAATTTCCATAAATCCTTCCGTCGCCTATTTGTTTATTCTAATCTAGTGTAATTAGAAGTTTCCCTACATTCATCTCTCAGCATTATTTATCGCTCTATCTGGCATCTAGCAGAGTCCGCATTGCATCGTGGGGAATGTTCCATCTATCCTCTCATTTCATAATCAAAAGCTGCTTTCTGGAGTGCTGCCTGGTTGAAGTGGAGGAGATGATTGAAGAACCGAGGATTTATAGAGGGGAACAAGTTAAACTTCACTACTTGAAATGGAGACAAGTGAAAGTGTTGTCACTAACATTCAATTTTTTTTCCCGCAGTAGAAAATACTACTTAAGACATCCAATCGAGCTGGGCTAACAACCAGACAGTGAAATATATTCTTTATCAAGCTATGAGGCCTTGCTTGAGAACCAGCACAGAGCTGTATGTTTCTTATCTCAAGCCAGTGTTGTATAAAGATAATTTTCGGGATGTCAGTATGGAAATTGTGGTATATATAATGCTAAACTAATCCCAACTTTATCTCAAATAGAACTTTCCACACCTGTACAAATTCCATCATGATTTAAACATCCGAACCTGTAAAGCTACTGTGACTTTGCAGAAAATCACTCCAGAAAATTGATTTATTCCTAATGCTTCTGAATACAAAAAGGTTTTTTTTTTTAATTTTTATTATCGCTGCCATTATTAGGTAAAGTTTAACAGAGGCAGGGTGACAAAAGGTTTGTGACACTCATTTACAAATGGTCAAAGAGGTCATATTTTAACCTTTTTATGCTTTAATCTTATTTTATACATTTTATTCCTGAAACTGAAAAACAATTTATTAAGCGCTGTTAAATTTACCCTGGTTACATCTTTTTTTTTCATTAAAGTAATAACCTTTCTGACAAATAGCATGACCTTATTACACCATTAACTGTTTTTAGCTGTAAAGTATCATTTAAACTATTTAAATATTTTAAAATGTCCACTAAAAATACAAGGAAGTGACCAAAGGAGAGCCAAGTGTCTACTTTAAATAGTGTAAGTTAAAAGTTGCTTTGATAAAGGGAATGTAAAGTGGTTTATAAATTGTTCCTATTTTTGACAGCAATAAAAGAATATGTTTAAAAAAATATTGTTTTTCATTAGGTAAATATGAAATGTTTCATAATACAGTGATACCTAGGCTAACAAATTGCCCTGCTAAAAAAATGTTTTCACTGTTTAAGAGACTCGGCTAACAAATATGGACTCAGCGAACAAATGTAAAAAAAAAAGCAGGAATGAGGCTTCCCCAATGCTTGTGTGTAGAACGGAGGCTTGATGGGGGAGCAGTTTGCATGACTTGCAGAAGAAATCTTTTTCCAAACACAGCTGAAGTTGTGAATGATCTTAGGGGGTGAGCTGTTTCTGCAACCTCTCGTGACTCTTTAATGACCAAGACAAATCAAAGCACAGCTTGCGCAAGAAGTTAATGAATGTCTAGGCTCCATAAAGTTTTTTGATTTGCTTTGTTTGTGATTAATTCACATTGAGGATTTTATATAGTAACTGACACCTCACTGCCTAATAATATGTTGAGACAAAGATCTGTCCTAATTGCATTTATTAAAATAATGTACCTGTTACCTGCTGTTACTGGGGGAAGCTGTTTATCTTAGCCTTTGGTGAGTTTTTGACCTTTTATATTGTGTTTTTTAGCATTTTTTTTTTATAAAACTTCTCTTTAAATTGTTGGCAGCATCCAGAATGAATTCAATGATTTTCCATAGAAACCTATTTAAAATCATGGATCAGCTAACAAGTTTGGCTAACAAAGTTAGCGAGTTTGGCTAACAAATATGATTCCTGAATGAATTATCTTTGTTAGCCAAGGTATCACTGTAATATATATTCTTTTTTTGGGAGGCAGGAAGTGCTTGAGGTTTCTGCTTAATGGTTTTCCCCTTTGTATTTCCTTCCTGCTGAAAAATTCCTTTGTATACAGAGTTTAGTAGCTTACTCTAAAACGAATGCGCAAAACAGTGACCCATCACACTTACCACCTGCCTCTGTATAGGTCAATCCAAATTTTTAATGAGGGACATCATACTTGTTATATCTTGAGCTTGATTGATTAAAGCTCTACAAGACTGATGGTATAGAACTTCAAGGACCCTTGTGTCATACTCTTTAGATGCAATATGGATATCTCCAGTTAAAGTTAAAATAAGGTTCCACTTTAATAATTTGCGACTAGAGAGCTCTCAGACTGGTTTAGAAGTTACGCCATGGCCATCGACCTGGCCAATCAAGATCCCTGAATATCCGAAGATCAGAATCCTGAAGAGAAGAGGAATAAATGGGAGAGCCCAGGGATGGCAGTGTGACAATAAAATATTTGAGATTGGGCAGGTTTGTTTATTTTATTGTAGAAGGGACATCACCTGTAGTTCCTGAAATGATGACCTTGCCTGATCTCAATATTTAATTTTTACTAATAGTTTTATTTAGGAAACTCTATGCTAATGGAATGACTTGTTACAGTAACATTTTATGGAGACTTTATAAAACATTGCCCAACAATGATCTTTTGATTGATCACTTCTAGATGCATTTATGTCTTCATGTAGTAAAATGGCAGCTGTTTGCCATTAAAACAGCTTATTCTGCTTTTTTTTTTGCTCTGAAAAAAACTGTGTCCTCAGGAAGTCATACTAACTTTCAGGCAATATCGCCTGTTGGCATATCTAAATGATATAAAACGCACTCAGTTAATCAAAATGCTGTTGTCTTTAAAACGAATTCCACCACAATGCCAATTTTTTAATTTTCTCTCCTTTTTAAATCCTCACAGCTGTTCTACAATTTTCTGTAGATGGGATTTGTGTTTGCTCTACTTATTGGGTAACATTCCTGAAGCTCATACAATTATCTTCACAAGCTATTGTTTAAAAAACACATTATTTGTGATGTGATTACGGGATTTAGCAAGGTGTTAATGGAAATCATTATAAATGTGAAAATTAAATTGTCTGTTAACTGGAGGCAATACTTGCTAAATTCTTTATGATGTATGACAGAAAGCTGCCCTCTTCCTAATTATCTCTCTCACCTTCTTTTGCAAATGTAATTGTTCTTATTTTCATAAGCATGACTGTATCTTGCATATAAATCCAAGCCAAACAAACAATGTAGACAGAACTCGGGTCATAAAATAAAATCTGTATGATTGGAAGCATTAGGAGAATAAAACAGGAACAAAAATCTCTTAACCCAAAACAATAGCGAGGTTGCCTTCAAAAGGACTTCCAGTTTTGTAACACAGATGGCTGGCTCAGTAGCATTGGCTTTCATTGTGGGTAATAACACAGTGGACTAAAACATGGAATAGCGAAGCCAATGCTTTGTGAGCTGAAAAGTTTTAAAATATATTACAGTAACTTAAAAGTGTGCTAAATCAATTCAAAATACATAGTAAAGTGGAAATGACTAGAATTAGAAATACTAAAATATGAGATTCTTGCTTTTTTTAAAAAAAAGTTAAAGCTGAACTTTGGGGCTTTGAGGTAAAGAGAGCACATATAGGGTAGTTGCCATCCCCTAAGTCACCTGGACATTGAAAGTGTACAATGTATAGTTTTTCCGAGCTAAGGGTTTCAGATAAAAAAAAAAAAAAAAAAGGATTTAATTGATTGGCTTTTGAACAACTGTATTTTATTTTGAGCATGATATAAACTGTGCTTATAACATACAAAATAAACAAATCATGGATGTAGTAATAGAACAATAGCAGCTACTGCTATAATACCAGATCCCATGTGCCTAAGCGCACCCAGTCACTTGGCATGCATCCATTACAGGCTGTACTATCTGTTCACCTTAAGTTACCCTATGAGAACTTTACTTCCACTGGAAACTTTTCTAGCTGTTGGAACATACTTCTTTGAGGGTATCTATGGACATACATCTGGAATTATCAACAACCTGGTGGTCCGAAAACACACTAACTTATCGTGACAAAACCCTTTTATATTCTGCAATAATTCTGCCTCTTTGTTTTTTGTCTTTCTCTAAAGAAACACACATAGGCGAAACGCGCCAGTAAATGACACCACATTTATTTACACCTGAATGGATTAGTTTTCTAAAAGCTTTTACCTATAAATACTGGAACTCAAAGCCATATTCTCAAGAGGTTAAAGTGTTGTTATGTTACTACATGCACAATTTTGCTTATTTTTAACGTATAAACACATGTTATATCATGCTTAAAATAAAAAGATTGCTTAAAAGCCAATTAAACCCCTACTTTTCTTTATCTGAAAATCCTAGTCTGGAGAAACTAGGGGATCAGCAAATATTGTTTAAATATAAGTGCCTTGATGCAGCAGCTTTCTGTATTAAAGACCAATGACTACTGTTCTTTTTCTTGCACAGGGCAACTGGTCTTGTATCTGCTCTTCTCATTTAGTTTTTTACAGACAGTGGGCATTATTTTTCAACACTCTCCAGGTTGTCCCATGAAAGTCTACCTTCTCCGGTCTTGGAAGGCTTTATTAAATCAGACTCAGCATTTTCCACAGCTTCACTTTTTTTGTGCATTACAGTGTTGATTTCACAACTACTTTAAAAAAGGTAGAAAAAAAGTTGATTGTGCAAATATTCCGTTGCTGAAACCAAGAACTATATCAGTTGTGACTTCTGTTTAGAAGTAGTAATGAGCAACTTTGGAAGATTCCAACACTGTATTTTCTTAGTAATTCACAAGGACACAGCAATGTTATGAGGTATACAATGAAATAGCTGTTTTTCAATAAATTACTGATTCACTTAAAATATCAGCTGGGCAATATCCCAAGATTCAAGTGTTAATATTCAATATGGATATCCATAGATTGTTTGGTCCCTGAATTACCAGGGATAACATGCTTTGTCATACCTACCTGAAACAGAAGACAACATATTGTTTTTATCTGCATATAGTTGAGTATAGTCAGTAACTGTTTTACTAACACATCATGAATGATAATCATTTATTTATGCTTAGGTATTCTGGAACATACATGGATGCCTGTGGACCCGAAACATAATAAAGATTTCCATGCTGGTAATTGCCATGGTATGTAGAACATCTGGGGGACTATGGTGCAGGCAACTTGAGGAGTCACCTCTATATGGCAACATTTAGGTTCACCTGTATTGTGGTGAATATCACCTCTGCCATGTGTAACGCCGAACATCCTGTGCACATCCAGTAACAAAAGCTTTAGAACATGTGATATTTACTGGCCGGCAATTGGGTGCAGAATTTTGCAAACTTTAGTTAACTCAGGTATCTGGCTGTGCTGGGGATCTTTAGTGAGGTTTTCCACTATCAATAATGGCTGAAACAGATTTAGGAAAGGTGTTTTTAGGTGTATTGGTTAGGTTTATATTCCTTCTTCATCTCCTCTTGAAAAAGCAGCAATGTAAGCTGTGAAACGCGTCGAGGATTAAAAGTGGCTGTAGTGTCCACTCAAGATTTTTTTGCCTGAAGAATCATTTTTTTTAGTAATGTAAAATATAAAGAACTATTGTAAAATGTCTATATATGACTGGTAACTCAGAAAGTTTGATGTATTTCGTATATATATTTAGAAATAAAATAAAGATATTTATTTTAGCTTGTGAGATTGTCCTTTTAAAAATCATTTGCCCGTCAAGCATTTGCTTGTTTTCTCTTTTACTTGTTAGAAACTGCAGCATTTATTGGTCCTGGGCACCTATTGGCAAATGTTAGGCATCTGGGAGTGGTAACAAGCACTAACCACTATGTGTTTGCATATGCTTGATTACCCTTTTGCTTGCAGTAGGAAGTGTTTGGAGCAGTTAATTACTCTTGGCACTGCATATAGCATCTAAAAAAAGCCTGAAAAAATGAACCTATTTGTTCCACTTTTATTCTTTTTTTAGGGGTCGGCTAAATGTGGTTGACTGCTGTGGCTCCGCTTGAAAAAAACTGCTAGTCTGGAACTTAGCCCTAATTTTGAAAATAAACCGAAACGCTATATAACATTTTTTTTTTGCAAGTTCACTTTGAAAAAAAAGCACATTTTCTTTTAAAATACTTTGAAGATCTATCACAAGCAGAAAAGTATATATTATTGCGTACTTATCACAGAGCAAATATGAGCTAAAATACCTATGGAATTCATGGATTTGTAATTCTTGTATGTGTTTGTTTCATTGCTGATAATTGAAAACATCTATCACATCATCCAGAGAATATCTGCAACATCGATGCCTCTGTCAAAGAAATATCACAGCCCCTAATGAAGCCATATATCAAAAATAATGTCCACAATTTTTCATCAACAATATTCTTCATTTCTGCCCAACACCAACAAAATCATGCTAAATTGTCACTTAGAGGTATTGCAAACAGCTCTGACATTTCTACTTCAGCTGCTTTAATCGGATCATTTGCCTTTTTGAGCCACCAACGGCATTTTTTGTAAGTAAAATAAGTGATTAGGAACAGGATGGAAAGCCCATGACATCGCTATTTAAATGCAGTTTACTAAATTGCTATTGTTGCCGACTTTCAAGCTCATGTAAATGACAGCATCCTATAATAGTTTCTTGCTTGGAGGAAATTTATCAGCTTGAATGCTAACTTTTTGTTTAAAAAAAAGAGAAAACACTTCATGCTAACATTCAAAGAGTACAAAAGCAATATTTGACATACCAGTTTACCGGCACTTCCTTCTACCTTTTTAAAGAATTATAAGGTTTATGGAATTTAAATATAGAAGGGAGAATTATATGTAGTTCAAGGTTGCCAACCTCAATTTCAACATTTCATAAGTGTCACCCAACCCAAATTCAATTGTTCAGAATCAATACGGTTCCTTATATATACCAGTTGAAATGACATTTTGAGTGTTATTTAAATTTGCAATGGCTGATCAAAATAAAACAAATGCAGTTTTAATAGAAAACTATAATGGTTTATAACCTAAATCTCAAGCAACAACTTGAGACTGCGGTTAACGCTGACACTACCTCTGCCACCACTGAACCCTCTGCTAATAAATTGCCATTATCAGGAATGCATTTGTGCTCCTGCAGTTCCTGGGTTTCACCTTCCCACCTTTTTCTCAGGGCCAGGACCCCATCACCGCTTTACCATGTACTTGTGGAAGCCGCCATTAGAGCAAGTGCCTGGTCCTGCTCCCCCACAGACACTGGAAAAGTGCCCCAAAGAACTCCTCTTGGTCTACCCCCTGCAACAACTTCTCCGGAGCATGTTCCACAATGCCTCCATCCACCTCTAATTCTTCCCCTTCAGAGCTGTGAACTTCTGGCAACCATGGAGCCAGTGACTTCACTTGTCCACCGTCTGCTTCGCTTTCAGTTGCCCTGATTCCTTGATACCACGGCCTAGCAGGATCCATCACCTTCCCCAGATATTAACTGTAAATATTACAGTAAATTTGCCAATTCCACAACCATGCTATCATGGTGTCACCTTTGACTTTGTATTCCTATTCACTCCCTGCATCCAGTTCTTCCACTTCCACCTAGGCAACATCTCTGAAATATGCTACTCTATTGCCCCCAAACCCTGGCACATGCTTTCATTATTTCTTCCCTGGACTACTGCAACACTATCTTATATATAATTCCACTAACTTGATTCTCACCTCTAAAATCCATCATTATTGCTAAATTTAGACTTATATATCTTCCCCACTTCCTCTCTGCAAATCTTTACTTCTCCAACAATTAATGTTTTCTTCACTCATAACCTTTTCCAATACATGGCACTTATACTTCTCTAGGGCTACCCACCATTTGTAGAGTTCGCATCTGGAAGTCAAATTAAGCTTGGTTCTACCTTCAACACATTAAAAGAGGTCATTCTCCAATCTCTCAAAAACTTTGGTGGAGTTCCACTTAAGTCATTTTGAGTGCTCTTTTTTTTAACACAGCTAAAGTATTTGCAGTTTATTGGTTAGATTTATTTGTTACCTAGAATTGCTCTTTACAAATGAGTAAAAGCTAAAAGCTAATTAAAAGTACACACATCTGTTACCGCATCCCATTCCCCCATTTTGTAATGTCTTTCACACATTACAGAAAAGCTTCTGTCTAAATACTTACTCATAAATATTTCACAATTACATTTGAACAAGCACATTGCAACCTTGATGAACATTAATAAAATATTAGGTGCAAACCACAAGCAACTGTTTCAATCACGACATATTTCTGATTTGCATTCAGAATTATATTCAGCACAGCCGTCATTTTTCATTTTGCCGTCATCAGCCTAGTTATCATTATTACACCACCAAATTTGTGAGGAAGGTAGGTTAAAAAGGTCAGGGCAGACTTATTTTTTTACCAATCAGGTGTAGACTGGAGGATTCCGAGTAGTTACTATGTTACTTTTCATCAAGAAAATATACTGCCTGGCCAAAATTGGTACCCAACCTGTGGGAAATGTTATTACCTGGAATTGCTTTAGTTGGTTAGGTCTGGGTTCAACAACATTGTGTGACCAAAAATTTAGGTCAGTTGATGATCTGAATGTTCTAAATGCCCAGGTATTTCCATCAATGGATTTTTTTCTTTCCTGATGACACTGGTATATTCCAAGATGACTATGCTAGAACTTATCAGGATCTAATTGTTGATTCTAGGAAAACAAGACATCATTTTCACCCATCGATTGGTCACTTAAAAGTCCAGACCTTAACTCCATCAAGAATCTTTGCGATTTGCTGGAGAATGCTGCAGTCTTGCTCTCAGCAATACAAGATCTTGACAAAAATGAATGCAACTCTGGATAGCAAAAAATGTTGTGAAAATGCATAGGTTTATGTGCTGTAATCAAAGCTAAAGGTGTTCCAACATTTAGGTTCTCCAAGCATGGAAAAGATACACTTTCATCTGTGAACCTGGGTGATTCAGCAAACATGAAATGGATTTCTTAAAAGCCATTTGCTAATTGTTAGCAAATGTTTTCAATCCTAGACAAGATCCATTCCAGGTTTGCTGGATGATCCAAGTTCACTAATGAAAGGGTATCTTCTCTTGGACAGCTTTGATAAATCAGGTCCATTTTCTATTTACCCTTCATGCTCATCAACAGCCAAAGGCCTCGCTATCACAACATCCCCACACACACACTGCCAAGAAAAGTTGAGAAGGAAGAAGACTTGTGTCCTTACATGACTAGACCAAAAACACCTAGAAAGGCACACATAAAGTAAATATAAAAGGCATTTATAAAGATAATGTTGGGGTTAGTGGTGGCTCTAGTATGGGAAAGGGGAACTGGGAGGCAGATGAACAATAAAGAATATATTACAATATGTGGAAGAAGAGCTTACATTTACTAAAAACAACTTGTCCAACAAACAGAAGATTTGTGCAGATAAATTAGACACGTACTCCCTTCTTCTGTAGATGATAAATTTAGTATCACTAAGCTTTTCTTTTTACAATGAGACCACCACGCTATCACATAAATAAATTTAGTTTAGCACCATTCCCTGGATTTTTCTAATCTTCCCTAATTAAATTAAAAAAAATTTTAAAGGAGCAATATAAAACATTTGACTCTGGACAAAGCATTTAGATCAAGATTTGCGTATGTCAACAATTGTAATTAGCATGTTAATGATGGCAGCACATATACATTCATGCAGACTGATGTAGGTTAACTGATATTAAAGCCTAATTGAACCTTATCTGTCAATCAGAAAAATGAATTTCAGCTGTTTCAAAGGAAACATTATGTATGTAACCTGTTATCTACCAGCAGCTGCAAAGTAAGACCCTTGCTTTCTTTAGGAAAACAGTGGTCTCATTGCAGAGGTTTGATATGCCTTCTAAAAAGTCAGGCTTAGAGGTCTGTTATTAGCAAGGTCTATGCTTCCCACTGATTAGAAAAGAAATGTCTCTGACTCAACAGGGGATGTTTAAGACCTCCACAAAGAAATCACTGATTTCCAACAAAGGGGAATGGGGTCTTTACCTGCAATTGCTGTCCACAGGCTTTACTACTGAATGTGGCTCTAAGGGGCTGCATTTAAATCAAGTTATTTTATAAGGGAAGATATTTTGAGACCCTTGTGATGATATGTAACAAAGGTAGCAGGTATTATTAATACAGAATTAAAAAAGTAGGGGGAATGTGGCTCTTTTGCAGGGAATGTATCTTCTGAAGTCCTAAGGGAATTGTATGATATATTTATTGATTTGTCATACTCCCTAATCCTTTACAGCTCTCATTGGCTCCTACTGACCCCACAACACTATAGGGATGCTAGTTTAGAGCAGTGTTTCTCAACCAGGGTTCCGTGGAATCCTAAGGTTCGTCCAGAGGTTGTTAGGGGTTCATAATCAATGAACAAACTGTGCCTCTCAGGTTAGTTTAGGTCAGCAGTTGCCAACCAGTGATCCACAAGAAAATTATGGTTGTCTGTGAGCCCCCAAGCGGGGTCAGGATAAGGACTACGCTTGGGGGGAGGCATTGGCCAGAGCCACAGACCATGTCCCCTATACGAATCGCAGGCTCAGGGAGGTAGGCGGGTTGTGTCTCTGGACAGAGCCTGCGATGGGTGGGTTCTGGCATCATGACGTCAGTATGGGGAAGTTTCTTCCCCTTTGAGTGACACTTGGCTCCCTGTGCATGTGCCATCAGAAGCTGGTAAATTTAGGGGTCTGTGGGTCTGAAAAGGTTGGCGACTACTGGTTTAAGTGACACCAAGGATCTTTTTTGGCTATTTGTAAGGGTGCCATTCTTCCCAACAGTCAGCAAGGTAATAGACATTTTCCTCACTGACCACCATGCTGGTGTACTGTCAAGTGTGGATATAGTAATTATAGTAGGGTTTCCCTGAAGACCTGATCATTATTTTAAGAGTCCCCACATGGTAAAAAGGTCAATAAAGAATGGTGTGGAAGGAGAAACTGCTAAGAGCTTTGGCGAACATGTTCTTTAGAGAAACATGGAGACTTGCAGAAGTTCCAGATTTCCCAGTTACTTTGGGAAAAGGTTCTCTGCAGGAGAGCAGCTTTGATTTCAGATGCCAAAGTTTTTTAACTCACATGTACTAACATAATCTAAAAGAATGGGCCAATAGCCTATGTTGCTAAAGAAAATAACAGTGGACCCTTGCTTTAAACATGATTATCAAGTAAGGTAGAAAAAGAACATTCATCTAACACTATGTTCAACAGGTTAGGGTTTTCCTATACATGCATAAACCCAGAACAAGGTAAAAAATCCTTGAAAAATAAATGCGGCTATGTAAATTTATAGTTGTTGTTTTTTAAGTTAACTCAAATATAG
The DNA here is from genome assembly GCF_032062135.1 of Pyxicephalus adspersus. Taxonomy (NCBI): domain Eukaryota; kingdom Metazoa; phylum Chordata; class Amphibia; order Anura; family Pyxicephalidae; genus Pyxicephalus; species Pyxicephalus adspersus. Next base: position 46,515,675 of record NC_092866.1, on the reverse strand, counting down.
TTGGTGTTGGTTTGAATGCAGTTTTAGTAGATTGGGGAATAAGGGGAGTTTTCTAATGAAAAAGGGATCTCTTATTTTCTTTTTTCTTTAACCTGCTTTTGAAAACATAATAAAACATCTCCTGTATTTATGGCAAGAATAAGAGTTTTATATAAAAAAAAAAATGGGTCTGCATTACTGTCAACAGTGAGTACACAATCTTCAAAAACCAAAGTAAACACCAGATGCACACACCATATTTTAAACCTCTATATATACCACTAATTGCACACAATATACATGCTACAACAATATTCAGTTTATATTGGACCAAGGCTTTAGTGTGAAGAGAAAAAACATTTTAAATATTGTTGCTGGACAGGAATTACCATGATGAATTCCAGAAAGCAAAATTAAAGGGAAATAAACCATCTGCCTGTTGTTGTTGCTGCAACAAGATAATATATTAGGATTTACCATGAGCTAGTTATTGCCTGATATACAGAACTGGTGGACAGACTGTAGAAAAAAAAATTAAAATGTTTCAGAGGATGTTAATTATACTAAACAATGTTTAAAGCGCAAGTCAATTCAACAGATATTTCATTTAAAGTGCAAATTAGCCCAGACTACGGACATTAATGTACGTTCATATTTGTAATGATATGTAAATTATAATCTTGTGTCGGAGTTATTGAAATTATCAGAAGTATTGGAGTTTTGATGCAAGGCAAACATTATTCATAGCTATTTACACTCATTGCTATAATGTATGAAACCTTCTATGCTTAAAAATTCCATATACATTGTCAATCTAGCTCTGTCTAGACATATATTAATAACCAAACTCACTATGCAACAATCAGATTAAACTACCATACATTATATTTATTGAAATCTAGAGGCCTGTAGGGATACTTGTGACTTGCTCATCTCATGGAAACATCTACTTTTCAATATTTATCTACTGTCAAAACAAACTATACAATAGTCCTTCAATTTACTGCTAGGAAGCCAAGAGAATATTTACGTATGCTAAACTTTGCTTGAGAAAAAGGATAACTGCTTATATTCCATATGGAATGTATAAATTTGATACTATTTCTTAATCAGGGATCCCTGGAACACTAGGGTTCCTCTAGAGGTTGCTAGGAGTTCTTTGAGCAAAGAGCAGTTTGTGCTTTTCAGGTCAGTTTAAGCAACCCCAATTATATTTTAGCCATGTAAGGGTGACATTCTTCCAACTGGCAAGCAAATGTAGGAGGCATTCTTTCCACTCACCATCACACTAATGTACTCTACGTTGTGCATAAAGTAATTAAAGAAAAGGTTCCTTGAAGATCTGAAAGAGTAAGTTGAAGAGTTTACCCATGTTAAAAAGGTTGCAAAACACTGGATTATATTATTTCTTTATCTGAAACAAGTACATGCCTTTTTGGATGTGCTCTTCTTATAGACTTGGCAGATCGACAAACATGTTGGATTGTTCTCTCATATGTGATCAGTAAACCCATATTGAATATGCCAAGAATAGTGTTGAGCGAACCTGAACTTTAAAGTTGAAGTCCGTACCAAACTTTACGATTTTGGGTACCCGAACCTGAACTTTGAGCCGAAGTTCGGCCGAACCCAGCCAACCCGAACATCCAGCTGTTAGCTCATCCCTACCCACTAACCATTAATATTAGTGTTGAGCGAACACTCCTTACCGAACTTTACGTACCACGTCAATACCAAACTTTACGATTTTGGGTACCCGGACCTGAACCTGAACTTTGAGCCGAAGTTCGGCCGGTCCCGGCGAACCCGAACTTCCAGGTGTTCGCTCATCCCTAGCCAAGAAGACTCTAGTCCCTAAACTAGGAAAAGTCATTTCCATGAAGGTAACAAGCAGTAGATTACATTTAAAACATACCCGCACTCACCTTTCTAGCTGTATGTATGCTGAAGTTTTTTATTCTCAGAGATTTTTTTAAAATCACAGCTGAGAATCTGAAGTCAGGTTTCTGTGGGTTTCTTATTCCTACTTTTTTATCATTACATTATATGGCTGCCGATTTCTGCTGTTATAAAGAACATCGATTTCATTGCCTCTATTGTGACCTAGGTGTATTGTTTTCTACACAATGCCTATAGCTATAGAGGTAATTGAGAGAATGTCTGAAGGTGTTTTTACTTTTGTTGAGGGAATGGAAACACTTAATTGTACCAGGTATGAACATGTGTTCACTTTAAGAGGGTAGTCTGGTAGGCCAAGTCATTCACTGGCTTTTTGAGAATTCCAGCAGTGAATCCTCCTACCATAGTTTCTGGCTCTGTTACTGCCTCACTTGAGGTTTTTGGTGATCCTATTCACCTTTGGATTTCCTTTCAATTTCCACCTTGGCTTTTCCTGTTGTATTGTGAGTCATTTCTTTCCGGTTTTATATGTCTAAAAGCGGTACATTGTTTTTCATGAAAATGTATTTTACAGTATAATATAATAGTATAAGTATAATAAAGTTTGAAACACAAAATCATTTAAAAACAATAAATTGAATAAATTAAAAAATCTATATATTTAAAAAAAAAATTAAATTTTAAAAAATGCATATTATACTCATACTATTATATATACTGTAAAATAAATGTTCTTGAAAACAATGTACTGCTTTTACACCTAAAAAATCCAAAGTATTGCATTCAATACAGGTATTTTGTATTGCATGCAATACAAATGGATTTTGAATTTCCCGTCCCACCCGGCCGGGACGTACACACGCACCAACGTCACCGGGAACTCCCCCGGTGACTCATCGGATGCAGAAGCAGGAAGAAGAAAGAAGACGGAGATCGCGGCGCTGGACGGCGCGGGACCCCGGCAGATCAGGTAAGCGCTCTATTTACTAACCTTCCATAGGTGTTCCAACCCCGAGTGTGACTCGGGGTTACCACTTTTAGCAACTTTTTTTCTATCCTAGTCACACTCGGGGTTACCGCTAGGGAGGTTAAGAGGGTAGTCTGGTAGGCCAAGTCATTCACTGGCTTTTTGAGAATTCCAGCAGTGAATCCTCCTACCATAGTTTCTAGCTCTGTTACTGCCTCACTTGAGGTTTTTGGTGATCCTATTCACCTTTGGATTTCCTTTCAATTTCCACCTTGGCTTTTCCTGTTGTATTGTGAGCAGTCTCCCCAGCCCTGCTTTCTTCTCAACTAATTTTAGGGCCATGCTTTGACTAAACTCTAAAGACTTCCAAACAGGGAACATGGACTTCCAATCTTCTTGTAAGGGGCAGTTACAGGAACACAAGTAAGGGGAAAACCTCACCCATGCAAATGGTTTAATAAAGCATTAGGTCTATTTATAACAGGTCCACAATACCTCTAAGTATGAGGAATTAGGATCAACAGGAGACACAAACAAGCATTATGTGACTCGCATCATGCAGTCAGTCTCTGTTGGTGAGTATTTACTAGGGGAGATAGAAGGGTAGCTTGAAACCACATGAAAGGAGATCCTGTGTTAATAGCCCCTTGACAAAAATACTGTTTAAAGTAATTGACATAAAAAGCTCACATAATGGAAAAGAACATTTTAATGAAAAAGTCATTTACTCTATGCTAGCTACAAAGTCATTAAGATGCAATCTAGGGGGCCAATAAACTCTGAACTGTTGGAAACCTCGACAGAAAAATAGCAAAATGCAAAATAAATAAATAAATGTGTTTTTTTATAGCAGTTTGAAAACTGTAGGTAAAGAGTGACCTTTTCTATAAAATGAAAATGTGCCAATTAGTTTACTATATTTTATTGGCAATGGCTGTTTGTGTAAAGTTGACAGCATTATCGTTAAAATTGCTCAGAGACATTTCATATCTAATACAAAAGATGCAAATTGTGTGTTGACCTGGAAAGTCTGGAGACTACTGAAAAAATATCATCAAACATGAATCACCATAGAACACCCTAGGCATGTACATCTTCATTGCCAAGCAGTCTTCCTGGTGGGTTGGTTTTCAGAACAATACTTTCTATAACAATTGTATTTATTGTGTGCTATTTTACAGTGTCAAGCATTTGTTTGGGTGGCTGGGCAGTTTGTTTTATTTCTAGGCTGCATTGTAGCTTACTTCCAGTCTAGATTTAGTTGCCTAATCTTTAAAAACTTCTTGTGACCAAATTATGTCTTTTTGAGTTTGAATTTTGATTATACACCTTGCCATAAGAACATATTATTATTATTGCAGCAGAAAACTAGATTTGGTGGTTTTTCGTAGTTCTCAGACAGAAAAATTAGTCGTAGACCTATTGTCAAATTGACTGAATAAAGCATATGACTATGCTAAACTTGATCTGGATCTCGTTTTAAATGAAAGATATATTATCCCTCCACTAAAGTAGGTCTTCTGTTCAGATCTTCAGTTATCATATTTGCATGTGCAAACTATCAACGCTGTCCTAATTGTAATATTTCTTGTGCAGTGATTCACTGAGGGCTTGCATGATGGTTTACCTCCTCAATTAGACCATTTAATTCCATTTACCTATAGTAGATTATCTAATTTATTAAAACCTACTTTGCACTTGCTTTTCACAGCTGTGGGTATCTGTGCAGAGATCCAATTGGACACTTTAGTTAGTTCTTTCCCCTATGTACTCTTCCACATTGGCTGGTGTTAGATCTTCCATTCACACTCTATGCCTTTATTCCCATGTTTTACTTAGCCATCATCACAATTTGGATCTTCTTCATCTACGGACACAATTTTCTTTAGGAGTCTCACTTTCTATTCTCATACAAGAAAAATAAAAAGATAAAAACATGGCTGCACCACTAAAAAGTTGAAACATTCACAAATAATTCACTTTACCATAAAAAAGAGAGTCTCTCCTTTTTTTAATATGCTGCATCGGTCTGTAGACATTTATAGAAATGGTTTTGTCCAATTACCAGTATGACATAATTTAACCTTTTTTTGCAAATCACCCAGATAAACTGTTTTAACCTGTAAATGTTTTAATGTAGCTAGGTCAAAGTGTAGTAGTCACATTTAATTTAAAAAGTTCTGTAATGGTAAAAAATTGTTTAACACTTATCCAAGTGCCTCTCATGGTTCAAATGAATTTGAACTTGAGAAACGGCTTAGAAAAGTGCCAAAACATTTAGGCATTACAGAAAATGATTTCATCTGATTTCATAGCTCTGAATTATGTCACTACTCAGTCCTATGAACAATAACAGTACTATATCATCTGCCTGGCTTAGTCCAGCTGCTGTCTAGTTCTATCAGGCACTATACTCTAGAAGTTCTACACATTAAAGCTCACCTCTCCTCGCGTTATCTGTCACACTTACCTGTTCCTCACTTAAACACAGGCATCTCTCTCCTGCACAAGTGGGCAGTTCTGATGCTGGGCGTGCCTCTGTTTCCAGGCTTTATCAACTTTGTCTATGCCGCTGGCCAATCAGGAAGTAGCCCCCTTACCAGCCCTGGTTATATAGCTTGCTCGCAGTCTCCAGTCTGTGATAGTGCATCAAGTTACTAGTGCCGAGCTCCCCAGTTCTGTGAACTAGTTCCTGTACACCTGCTGCCTAGTCCAGTGTTTCCTGTGTTCAGATCCTGTGTTACCCCTCTTTGTCCTGTCTGTTGCTTCCTAGCCAATTGCTGTATGTCTCCTGGATCCCTGGCTAGTGACCCCTGGCGTGGGACCTGACCTCCCGTGCCTGCTGCCTGTCTCAACCCTGGCTTTCCTTGACTATCCTCCCACCTGGTGATTTGGTATCGTGCTTGCCCACCTTGGTGTGCCCAAAAACCGCAACCTGGCCGTAACCAGCAGTGCAACATCCTCACCATCAGAGGCTCTGGGGAACCTGGTTACTGCTTATACTCTGAGCCTTGGCCCTTTTCAGGGCTTGCATCACCTCCATATGCCCCCTAGTGGTCCTGTCTCTCTGTGCATGACATCATCTCTGGCTCCCACATCTTCACCTGATCTTCTTAGGGTTTCAGGTTTTCTGTCATCTTAGCTGGCCAGACCAAGGGAGGCGAATAGGAAAGAATTATGTAAGGCTGCAAACACAGTATATTTTCCAGACGTTCCCTATAACCTACAAAATCATAATTTTTTTGTGCAGTTTTTCTATTTGAACCCTCTAAAGATCTTTTGCATTATTCCGTATTCAAACATTTGGCCGCACTAGAGATTTGGATGAAAAAGTATTGAATTCTTTCCTTTGGAAATTGATTGTGATTATATTTTAATGATTTTTTGACTCTAATACCTTTCACTTTTAAAATAAGGATGCTAAGTGGTTTATTTGTTTGACTTTCCATCCAACAACCTCAATTGTTTTATTTTTTCGGACTTTATTTTATTTTAAACCAGGAATAGTACTCTCTGTAACATTGGAAAATGTACATTTTCTATACATTCTTAATAAATTATCTCTTTAACAATGAGTTTTCCAACATACTTTGATCTGATGTGATGACCTGTGTATCTGCTGACCCCAGAGGCTAAGCGAGTTATGTTCCCTATAGAATGAATGCTTCTGCTTAACTTCTTTTTTTGGTAAATTCAAACAAGGGTAATTTATCATTTTTTTTCAAATATACATATTATAGGAGTTTATTCCATGAGATTCTGACTATTTTGATTTTCTTTTAATCAGTTGTGTAAATACTAATATTTGTTGATATTTCCCCTGAAGAAGCGGCAAATTGCTTGTGAAACGCGTAGCCATTTCCTATACATATTTTTGCATGCTCCAACAAACTTTGTTGCGTTGTTTGCTATTATATGTATTGTATATTTATCTAAAAGTGGTGGTTTTAAACCATATAGTTTTTATGCTTAATTACTTATAAATATTTTTATGTATTAACTGAGACTTCTTAATTACTAAACTCGCTACTTTCTTTGTCTTTTTAGGGGCAAGTAACTATGTATTTTGTGTGTTTTTTTAGATTTAGACCTCTGTAGATTTTGATCAGACTAGTACACACATGAAAATATTTCTCCAGATGTATGAAATATAAATGGGCATCTGCATTGTGCTTCTCCATCTTCTCTACGATTTGCTTTAAAGTAAAGATACCTTTGTGGTTACAATATCTAAACTGGACATACATGCTCCTATCCTAGGCACAGTGCCATGACACCTTGAAATTTGGTGTCCCTAAAATACTACTTCAGATGCTGAGAAGTGTCATGTAATAGAAATTTTTTAAATCTCTGAAATCTCTACACTGAGGTTATGCAGTAAAACTTCCCAGTCTTTAGGAAGATAAATGTTCCCTCTGTTGCCCCCAATTTGAACATCTGGATTAAGACCTCATTTTTCAACTCCAAGCATTATTTTCCTCAAAGCATACTTCAGTTCTATCTTCACTATGTTTTGTTCTTCAGCTGCAGTTACTGAAGTCACTGTTTTTTCTGTCTCATTCCTCTGAGGTTTACTTACTAGCAACTCTTAAATGTACACTTTTCATTGTTCTGTGTTTTCCTTTTTATTAGTAAGGTGACTTCCTCTCTTATCTTTAATGAATTTCAATAAACATTCTTTTCACATCTCAGACTTTTAAGAACCTTTATAAATCAACATTCAGATCTCAATAAAACCTTCATTTAAAAATCCCTCAAACTTTTCCCATGACAATTGCAGTGCAGTTTTCCTACGGATATATTTCTATCTTGTATTCAAGAATGTGTTCCTTTTGTCTCGTGTTTCTTCCATTTAATATGTCATCTTCCTTGCAGCTTCTGCTTTAACATGATCTTCTTCCACTGGATATCTTCTGGAGTTTTTGTAGTGGTAACTTTAAACCTGTTTGTATCTTTGAGATTATCTGTAATTATTTTTTGCATGAATTTATTGAAATGTATTGACATAGTAGAGAAAGCAGAAGCAGAACCTAGTACTGAAGGTTACAGTTTCCTTTTCAGCAAAGAGAACAGCATAGAGAATTGGATATTTCACATAGAGAATGTGGTAAAGCTCTACTCACTTAAACTATCCAATCATGTGTAATCATGTGCAAAAATAATTTTTTATTGCAAATTTTCACAATATTCACCTTGTTGCATTCATTTTCATAGTAAACTAAATCCATTTCTAAATTAAATGAGTTAAAAAATTATGTTAAAAACATTGAGCAATCCATAGGAATCTAGCTTGACTTAAACTTAGACTAAAAAGATCATTTTTTTTCTTTTTACAGTTTTTCTTCATTAATCACTCCGTACATTTGTAAATTCCTTCAGGAGTAGAGAACAACAAGTTACTTGGCATTTTGGAAATAATTTGGGTCACCAAGTTGAATTCTAGGGTCATTTACAGCATGTTCCCACTTTGTTTTGCCTGTACCTGAATTGCCATAGCAATTATAAAAACTAAAAGTAAGTAGAGTAAAACATTTTGAAGGATACAAATATATTGTTCTTGCTATTGTCGGATCATTTTATTGTACCCACTGAGGAAACTTTGACATTTGAAGTGCAACTACCAATACACAGTTCATGAAATTAAAATACAGATTCATGAGATGCTTTAAATATTTTAACAACTATTTAATACAGAAATATAGCAAAAATTCTAGCAAAATAGATTAGTGGACCCCCTCCCTGACAAAATGTTTATCTTTATATCAAAGTTTTAGGGCAATTTTATGTTGTGGAGATACAGGCATGCAGTAATTTAGCAAAACATCCTGTATCTTCTAGCATAATTGCAACACAGATCTGTGCTTGGTGCGATCTGATTGAAAAAGGAAATAAAGTAAACAGGCAGGATGAAGTATTGAACAGCAAATCAAGAATGACACACAAGAACGGAGAAGATCATCAGCAAATATATTTATATATATATGCAATGTGACAGAGTGTACCAAAAATGTTAGTGGCTCCAGGGAGTGTTAGTGGCTCCAGGAAGAGAGTGATACTTGGTGTATAGGGTTTCTTGGAAAGAAAAAACAGGTTCTATATGGCCCTGGAGCCGGACAAGTGAAGTGAAGGGTGGGTTCCTTGGCCCAATCCCGAGTTGGGATATATCCAACTGCAAGGAGGTGCAAGGAGGAAGATGATCAGCCAGTGTGTGGCAGGTTGGAGTGTGATCATTCAGAGGCTAGAGTGAGCGGTCAGAGGCAGAAGGGCAGCCAGAGGGTTCCAGGCTGAGAAGGCAGCCAGAGGGTTCCAGGATGAGAGGAAGTCTGTTCCAGACTGTGGAGGGAGACATAATCTGTTCCAGGCAGGAGGAAAGAGCCAGAGTGGGTTCCAGGCTGCATGAGAAGGGACAGAGCTCCAGGAAAGCCAGTGGGCAAACAAGACTTGAACTGTGAGTGAAATAGTGTTGATATTGAGTGTTAGAGAGACAGGGCACCCAGTGAGGTAGCTAGATGCCACTCTTGTTTGTTATTTTGTTAATTTTTTTTATATTATATATAATTTTTTGGAAACAACATACTCTTTAGTTTGTGTTTCAACTTGATCTATCTGTTTGGAATTCCATTTAGGACAGCTGTCATTATTCTATTGTGCCAGATACATTTTTCACTGTGCTTCTGTCTTTACATATTTTCAAAGCTTTTTTAACATTACGTTCCTTATTTCATAGTTGATAGCGTGTTTGGCATCCTTACTGCAAACAATGATTAAAAAAGACAAGCATGTGATGAAGAACACAATAGAGAAAGTGAGACATTGCTGTGGCAACATCACATGCAAGGCTTATAAATCATTCCTTTGCTCTGCCCTATTTGTGTCCGGTATCCATTTTTTTTACAATCACTTAGCAACCGGACCATGGTCATTAAAGACCCTTAGAGGATTAAATGCTGGATGCGATTTATCAAGGTATTTGGGCTGATTTAGCTGTTTTTTCTGCACCATCAAGCACGGCTCTGTGTGCACAAGGATGATGGTTTCACCTAAAAAGCCATCCCATACATATGCAATACTAACTATAAAGTAACAGCAATAAAAAGGTTTTTAAACTGGGCATATCAAAACACACAAATTAGTGCAACTATGTAGGAATTTGTATATTAAATGAGATAGGGAAAGTTGGCCAGCGCTCGAAAATGTATTATCAGGTTGCAAATCATTATTCCCTAATGTAATGCAGGGATTACAATATCAGGAGAACAAAGTGCTGACTTCTCACTGTACCACTGATCGCTCAAGACTAGGATAAGCCTGATGCCCCCTTTTGCCCCCACAACACTCCCATCAGCCAGTTAGCCCCAATAACCACACTAACACCAACTTTGGAACAAAACTGGATGACACAGCCATTCTTTATTAGAAACAGTTAGAACATTCTCTAAAAAATGTTCCTTCATTTCACATAACATCAATAACTGAACCCAACCAAACCCAAGCAAATTTTAACCAAGCATCTTTTTATGGCTTCTGTTCCTGGAAGGCCTCCTATGCTATGAGTTAATATGTTTGGCTCCCAGCCGCTAAACCCTAACTCAGGTGCCCATATCGGCCATACCTAGACTCTTCCCCAGCCTGAACAGAAGCGCCTAGGTACCACCTCGTTTTAAAATTCAGAGGACACCCATACCATAGACAGGTTACCTCCACTCTCTAGCACCTAAAAATACTACTGCCTTCCAGAAACTAAGCTGTCCAATGCCCAAAACAAACAACTCCCCCATTTACATACTCCCAAAACAAAAAAAGGGGTAGGCAGGCATTAAACTTTCAACCTTACTTCCTCAACTAACCATGTCCCTCTTTTTAGCACAGCCCTTTTAACCTTTTTCTGACCCCTAATTTTCCCTGGCTGCCTACCAATAACTCACACCCCAACTCTCCTTCTAGCATGTTCCTTAACCTTTTCTTTCCTGGGGGCCCTTGTCACCCTGTCATGCAGACCCTGTGCCTATTACCTTCCTTTTTGGCTCTGAGCCATAATTTATTCTAGCAGCAAGATGGGGGTTTGTCTGGGACCAAACTCTAATTATGCTGCAACGAGGATCTAAAACCTGTCTATGCAGTCTGAAAAGGTTGTCTGGACCACAAGGCAAACTGAACATAAAAACAATTACTTTTATAGGTCAGATACAACACATATATGTTTCTCAAATAGTAAATAGGCTGTTTGGATAGAATTCAGCTTCTACAATAATAATGAACAAAACAAAATTACAATTACAGAATACTCAGATTCCTGTATGCTGCAGAGATAATGCCAACCTTATTCCATTTCTAGTAAAACAGAACTATTTAGATTTAATTGTATGTACAAGACAACTATTTAGAAAACACTGCACTGTAATTGTAGGTGATGGATTTGGGTAATTCTTTTTTCAGTTGCACACATTAGTATTTTTATTCACCTAAGTAGATTAAGATGTTTTGCAAAAATATAGTGAAACTAGTACACTGCCTGGGGGCTTACAACATTCACACTTTGATTTGTATCTTCTTAAACTGTTGCTGCAATTACTCAAGAATCCCTGGCAATTTTAAAGTTTGTCATGGACCCTGTTTGATTGTGTGACTGTTTTGTGGTGATTTTAGCAAGACATGTTTCCTGGGTTGTGGATAGTCAGTAAATCCCAAAGCATAAGGGCAGTCAAATGTAATGGAAACAAGTCATATAATAACGCTTAAAAAACATGTGCCTGGAATTTTACTATAATATGGAATATATTTGTAACAAATAAAGCCAAATCTATTTCATATCCTGCCTTTTTTAGTATATACTGCAAGATTGATGGATTTTAATGTCAATAGATACTATTGTAAGAGAACAGCATAAAAATGCTAAAAAATATTCCATTGACTCAAATACTGTCAATTTTCCTAAGCATCCAGTATCATCCCTCTAGCTGTTCTCATTCTGGATATCATGAGAATACTTTAATTTTCATCTTTTTTCTGTTCTGATTTTATGAATGGATTTTATTGAAATGTGTTAAAGTTGAACCCTACTAACCTGCCAACATTTCTCCCTCAGCTCCCTTTCCCCATCCTGTGTTAAACCACAGCTTTACTTTATTATAAAAGATTCCTACTTTAGTATAAAATTGTTCTTTTTCTGATGATTACAATATTATCATCAGCAGCCAAACTTCTGACTTCTACCCTCATACCATGTTGCCTAGAGTAAATGTCAGTCCCTGCAAGCTAATAGAAAAAAGGGGAAAGCTGTGGACAGCATAAGATATGGAGGAAGGGGATTTGATTTTGCCGGTAGTCCATCAGCCCAGAGATGAGGCAGGGTAATGACAACCTTGGGAATCCGTTATTAATTAGGAATAGTCATTAGGAATACCTACATGGAAAATGTCTAATGGGTTAACACTTAATAATTTCTTCCTTGTATCATTGGGATTTAGGAGAACACATAAACCCTTGAATGGGGTGCAATAATGCAAATGGGGACAATATCTAAAGGTATTATTTGGAATTTTGAGAATAATTATATCCCGAAAAGTCACACAGCTATATATAGAAGGCCAAGTGTGCACAGCATTTTTCTAGATGTTGCTTAATTTTTATGATCACATTTGTTTTTGAGTCCCATCACTGGTCTTTTTTGGGTATACCTAATATTAATGTGATTTTTACCATAGCTGCAGATAAAAAGTTTGCTGTGACTGCGGAACATTCTACTTACATGCCAGTGGAGGAATAATGACAGTCTTGACTTGCCGAGTGAGAAAGGTGAATGAAGGGCTGACATAACCAGGGGGTTAGGGAAAGCAGAAGGCGGAGGGGTTATATGAGGAGCATTAGGATAGGTTGAAGTCAGGAGGAGAGAGATTGGAAGTTTGAAAAAGGAGTGGAGAGGTTAGGTGTTAAAAGGGGGAGGAAGGAGGTAGTAGGGGCAATTTTAGAAAGAAGGGAGAGCAAGTTTACCTCCCACCCACCCAAAAAAATTGGGAATGTATTGTGGTTCACTTAGGGTGGTGGTTGAAGTCCTTAGAGGGCATCTGTAAGTTATGTGTGGCAAAAGGGAGAACCATCTCAAGTGTGGAATCTCCCAAAGGTTTATGGTAATTTGGGCTACCTTTTAAGGTGGGACTAAACAAGGGTCTGTGAGTAGTGGACTCGTTCTCAAGCCAGTGGGCTTGCGGCTAGGCACAAAAAGTCGGTTTGAAGCAGCTCCTTCAGATTGTATGGTGTGGTGAGCAGTGCCTCCAAGGGCTCACAATCGGGGAAGGTGTAATACAGGTATGATTTCTTATGATATGTGATATGATAGATTATAATTTCTAAATAAAAAAGGTTCCAAATTTTAAAGGAAGTTAAATGCTATTGTTATTGTAAAGTATTATTATTTTTCATGGTAATTTATGGTTAATGTTATTTTGGCTAAACTTTTAATATGCAAGTTATAAATGTTAATATTGAAATGTGTGAAAAGAGATCAATATGGCCATTTCTCTATAGAAATTGTATTTTGTCTTGGTTGGGGGGAGGTAAAATGGGGAAATGGAAGGTGGGGGAGTGGTGAAGGTAGAAAGAAGGAGTGGGTAAGTATTGGTAAATAGGGTAGCAAGCATCCTAGTTACCTGGGTCATACTTTGTACTTGTACGCTATGCAGAAATTTGGGAGATTCATCGCTAAAAGAATGTAAACCCCCAACTATTTGGATATTAGGCTTTGTGACACTTGTCTGATCAATAGATAGATATCCTGAAAGGTCAGTAAAGCACATTACATTCTCTTCCTTTGAACATTAAATAAAACACACAATCAGAATAGCCAGGGATGTATTAATGACTGGCATGCATGCAAATCAGGTAATACTGCATGTTGAGAATGGATTATGTGCTTAAGCTCAGTTCCAAGTTGGCCAGACCACACCACTGGAGTACCTTTTTTTGAAGGACTTCCCATACATATCCTACTTTCCTATATGTTTTTGTATGCATTCTTTATTTGGTGGCATCTTCTGCTATCTGTGCATCATCATCATCTACTGAGCCCAGGGGAGCTTGTTAATGTGTCCCCAAGGGTGAGCTAAATGTTTAATGCTGGGTATCATGCAACCTTAAGGGGGAGCGTGGCTGCCAGGTTTTAATGAGGCACATGTGTATTTTTATGGTAAAATTCTGCCTTCTGTTATTTTTGGTTTTGGATGTTTAACAGCATCATGGCTTTCATTGTACAATCACTACAGCAAAAGGCTGGAAAGTATAGTTATACCTGTATCTAGAAAGTTTTCAAAAGTTAATGGCTCGCCACATAGTCTATAAGAAAAGTAAAAATCCATAAAAGGTATTTTTTCTTTAAATTTAGGACAAAACCAATGTGGTGCTCCAAGTACATAATAATTGAATTCTTGAATATTTATTTTTCAGTTGGTGTGTAAGTTTTGGCAAAGTCTCTGAATTACAGTTTTAGCCTGCCCAGAAATTGTTACTATTACACATAATAATTAAGAATTTATGAAAAATACAATTACAAAAATCATAATTATCATAATATATCATTGCAAACTAATTAAATGTAAAACACAGAATAATTAGGGATAATATAATGAGGTAATTATGTTATTTATAAAGTGTCGGTGTTGAATTGAAAACTTTTTCAGGCAGTATAGAAACCATGCTAATTTAAAGCTAACATCTATTCAGCTTATAAAAGATCCCCTTTGATATATTCCCAAAATTTACATAGTAAAGCTTTTTTTGTCTTCTAGAAAAATACATAGGGCTGTATTTATAAAACAGGAAGTCAGCCATTATCTCAAACAACACATGGACCTGGAAGATTCCCACAAGGGAATGTTTAAGGCAAGGTCTGCTTTCCTGTTTTATAAATACCCATTGAGGGGAATAATTCTCTTATAACATCTACCAGCAAAAGGCACTCTTTTCTGATTCGGCTTAGTGATTTGAAAATGGTCAAGTCCTGCTACCAGTCGTGGTTTGTGTATAATACCATCAGTGGGGCAGCCTCTAAATGAACCTTAAAACTTTACTGTATGGGAAGGTGGGTGAAGGGTGAGCCACCAAAAGATAGAAAAAAATGTTATAGCTCGGGGGTCCCCAACCACCAGTCCATCTAACAGGCGGCCCGCAAGAGCACGGAGACCAGCGGTGGTGCACCCCCCAGCCGGATCAGGAGAAGGACCCCGCTTGGGGGCGGCGCACTGGCCAGAGATGCGGACCATATCTCCCATACGAGTCACAGGCTCAGGGCGGTGAGCACAACCCATGATGGACCAAAGACACAACCTGCTCACTCTCCCATCGCAGGTCTGCGTGTGCAGGTTCTGGCATTATGACGTCACTCGGGGAGGATTCTTCCCCTTTGAGTGACACACAGAGTCCGTACATTTAGTGGTCCGTGAGCGCCAAAAGGTTGGGTACCACTGTTTTAGCTAACGGAAGTTCAGTTTTAAAGGTACAGTCATACATGAAAGTTCAAGTTACAGATGATTTAGGAAGTGTTTAGTGTCTGCTTAATTGTTCAGGTATTTTACCATGACCATCATACACTCACTAACCACTTTATTAGGTACACCTTGATAGCAGTTTGAGCTTTTGCTTTTAAAACTGCTGTAATTCTTTATGGCATAGATTTACCAAGGTGCCGCAAACATTCCTCAGGGGTTTTGGTCCACATTGGCATAAAAACATCATGTAGTTGCTGTGGATTTGTCAGATGCACATCCATGATGTGAAACTCATGTTCCACCACGTCTGAAAGCTGCAATTTTGAAGGGCTCTCTACCACTATTAGACCTAAAGACAATTATGGTATGGTATTACACAGTTGAGATTCATCATTTGATTCCTGTTGTCGGTCTCACAAATTCATTAGGAAGCTGAATAGCGAAACGCGCTAAAAGTCATGTCATGTCTACAATATTTGTGTGATTGTATATTGATAAAAAGTGAGTATAGTGATAAAATAGTTTATTGAACTAAAGTTGAATTAATATAGATAGAAGGTGCTGTTAAAGTCCATAAATGTGTACAAACATATAAAAGCTGCAATTTTGGATTGAGATCTGGTGACTGTGGAGGGCATTTGAGAACAGTGAACTAACTCATTGTCAAATTTGAGATGATGTTAGCTTTGTGACATGGCAGAATATCCTGCTGGAAGTTACCTTCCAGTTGGTTGTGCCTGAAACCATAGCAAACCAGCAGGAGAATGCAGGGGAGGTAAAACATATTTAAACCCAAGAACAAAAATGTAAAAAATTGCAACTTACTTATCTAAAGATGTGGTGGTTGCACTTTCCTTGGAGTCTTTTTTTTCTTGATTTTTTACCAGGTATTCTTGTTTGTAACACATATCCTGTTCTAGGATATCAACGCTTACTCACCGTACTTTATGAATGAATATGAAGCAGCAGCAATGTTATCTTGGGGTAGAACTTCAAAACACCATCATCAAACATAACAGGAGTTGTCCTGTAGTTCACAGTTATAGCTGCGACAATGCTAATAGCCAACAAAAGTAAAGAACACATAAATTATCAGGTTACAATCTCTGATAGGTTTACCAGTTTTTTTTTTTGTTTTGTTTTTTGTATACACCCAGTCATTTAGAATACTTTTAGTTTTATATTAAAAATACCAAAATGCCTGGATTGATTATTATATGCCTATGGGTTGGGATTGTGCGTTTTTGACCCTGTGATCTAATTGATTTGGCCTGGGACTGCAATTAGATGGCACATAATGGCAGGCATGTAACCTGTCCCCTCCCGTGGTGCCCCCCCCCCCCCCCTTCTCTTTTTAATACCTTCACTTCCTCTCTTCTTTTTCTGTCCATTCCTTTTTTTTTCCTAAAACCCAGATACAGTTTTAGGATCTGTTCTAGCAGTTTTCAGAGGCCTTGCAACTCACTCAATGGAAGTTACACCTGATTTCTGGTCAAACTGGATTGGTATCCAGATACTACCTACCAAAGACTAAGACACTTGACCACTGACAACCCCAATTGGGCCAAATTAGGATATTAAAATGCTGTCTTTGCCTCATTTGAGTTGCAATGCACAATGTTATGTACAACTTTTTCAATTTGTTGTAAATTTTTACTCGTATTCAAATTGTTAAGTGCTTTGTTACATGATTTTTATTAAACCGTTTAATAAAAATATTGAAACCTGGAGCAAAAGAGGGGGTTTATTATTTGGATTTACAAACACTTCAATAACAGTCTGAACAGTGAACCCGCTACTTTGTTATAGATTGTATTTAAAGTTATGTATTTAGTCTGTCAGAGCCTTATAAAACTGAAATAGGCATTCCATTTGTTTAAAACTCAGATTCTGATCCTGGTTATGTATGAACTTGTGTGCATATCTTTCAAATCCCCAAAGGGAATATTTTCTGTTCCAGCTATTGCTGAACTTTTCTTTATTTAATGGTATATTGAGTGCAATTGAAACTGCAAGTTCGCTATTTGTTTCAAAGTACTGTGCAATTAAATACATAGAAAAGTCTTGTGTGGATTTTCACCGAGAAAGACTACAGACTATAATAAAATACAAAACACAAAAACAAAAATGTCGCTTTCAGAAGGTGCCACAATGCTAGATGATGCTGTAACTGAAAAGAGCCTTAAGTTAAACATAGGCCTTGCTTCCATTTTTATGCTCCTTTGAATAATGGGAGAGTAAAAACATACAGGGTGATAGCTTTAAGAAATGGAAAGTACAGATAAAAGAACTGACTCATCCAGATGAGGACTTTTTTGTTAAACACAGACTAAGCAAAATTGGGAGAAAAGGTTTTCAGTACACTTGAGAGGGGATCTCTTTTGTTTAAGCAATGTCTAAGCAATGCACCAATTTCTATCTCCTTGACAAAAGTATTGTGTTAGAAAACTGTCCCACTCTGACTTTTCTCTTTTGAAATATCTGAAAGTGAACTTATGTTTCCTATACAGGTTAAAACAAACAAATAAAATAGAATCCCCTACCTTGTCTTGTAGAAAGCTATTGATCAATGCAGAAACAGAGCATGTCCTATTGTCCCAGCTTCCTCTTCTTCCTGGGGCTTGCTATTTCATCCAATGTCACCATTTCCTTTCTTCTGGGTTTTTCCTGACGCCCTAAATGGGGAAAAAAATAAGTTCCAATCTAATTTGTTTTTTTTTTTTGTTTTTTGTTTTTTTACAATAGAGGAAGGTTCCTTGATGATGCATGCCCAATAACCCCCCAACATTTTTTTTAAAAATCAATAAAAAAACATTTTTTTTTCATTATTTAAAAGGGATAGCCATCCTTTTGCATAATGTTGAAAATGTGATGATAGGTCTGATTTATGTTTAACGTCCACCCCACCACTAAACCCTTCAAATACTATTCTTCACTCTACTCTTTGTTCATTTAGTCACTGCCAGTGAAGAAAGATGGCCCTGAAACTTCTTGATCTAAAGCAGAGGGAACACTGTCTGCTGGAAGCATGACACAATATGGGTGGTAGATCAAGCTTATCCCTACTGCCTAATCACACTTTTTGAAATACACTCTGCCCTTGTTCCATCATAGACACCACAATCTTCACCCAGTTTTCTTTCAGGTTCCCGATCTTTGGCAATCTTGGATGGCTAAGCCAGAACAATGTAACTATCTTGCATGCCCTTGGACGTTTATTCAGTCCCAGCAGCCCAGTCCCAGAATGGCAGAATACCCATCATATCCTGTTATCATATATTTTTTTCTTTTTTAAAGGCATCAAACATGCAGTTAGAGACATCACCTGTCTCTTCTTAAATACAAAATCCTGCCTGACTGCAGAACTATAGTTCCTCTTTAAAGGTTATGATGATTATTAATGTTGGCCATATTTTTGGTTGTGCCAACTTCAAGCTACCCCACCAAGCTCCAGCTGTCAAACATTATAGTGTCCTAAACCACATAGCCTAATGCTTCATTGTTTTCTGCTGTATCTGGGGGCTAGTTCAACTATACTCATATCATACAATTTATAGAAGGAAAATACCACATGACCACAAAGCAGAAGATTCTATTGATTTAATTCAAAGGTTGATGTATTCCAGATCCCAGTTTAAGGGGTACATTTTTAGATCTGCACTGAAAGCATATGCATATTACTGATGCATGAGAACAGTCAACCAGTGCTATGAGTGATCCCACCTGTGCATAATAATAGATTCATAGTTACATAGTTACATAGTAGTTTAGGTTGAAAAAAGTCCATCAAGTTCAACCACTAGGGAAATAATCATATCCCAGATATAAAACCCTATAAGACATAGTTGGTCTAGAGGAAGGCAAAAAAAACCCTGGTACAATTTGGTTCAACCGAGGGAAAAAATTCCTTCCTGATTCAATGAGGCAATCAGATGTTCCCTGGATCAACAGTCACTGTTATTTTTACTTTAAATTTTTAATGCCCAGTTATATTCTGTGCTTCTAGAAAAAACATCTAGCTTTTTCTTAAAGCAATCTATAGTAGTTGCTGAAACTACTTCCTGAGGGAGCCGATTCCACATTTTCACAGACCTTACAGTGAAGAATCCCTTCCTTATCCAGAGCTTAAACATCTTTTCCTCCAGACAGAAAGAGTGCCCTCTTTGTTCTTTGTAATGATCTCAAAGTGAATAATATGGAAGAGAGTTCTCTATATGGCCCATTTATATTTTTTATACAGGGTGATCATATCCCCCTTAAACGTCTCTTCTCAGGGGAGAATAAGTTCAGTTCAGCTAATCTCTCCTCATAGCTGAGCTCCTCCGTTCCTTTATATTAGTTTAGTTGCCCTTCTTTGCACTCTCTCCAATTCCACAATGTCCTTAATTCCATTACATAGTTTGGCGTCATAGTTTGGCCCAAACTCCATATCATTTATAAAAATGTTAAACAGTAAGGGGCCCCACACTGAACCCTGGGGTACACCATTAATAACCTTAGACCATTCAGAATATGAATCAATAATTACAACTCTCTGGATGCGGTCCTTAAGCCAGTTCTCTATCCATTTACAGATTGACTTTCCTAAACCTATTGACCCTAACTTGCATGTTAACAGTCTGTAGGGTACAGTGTCAAATGCTTTAGCAAAATCCAAGTTCACTATATCAACTGCTACTCCATTGTCTACCTGTTTACTTACTTCCTCATAAAAAGAGAGTAAATTTGTTTAACAAGTTTGGTCTTTCTTGAAACCATGCTGACTCTCACGTATAATATTGTTTTCTAGCGGAAACTCCTCTATGTGGTTCTTTATCAAACTCTCTAAGACCTTTCCAACTATGGACGTTAAATTAACCGGTCTGTAGTTACCTGGTAATGACTTTGCTCCCTTTTTGAAGATAGGAACCACATTGGCCGTACGCCAATCTATCGGTACCTTGCCAGTCTCTAAAAATTAGAAATAATGGCTTTGAAGTAACCGAGCTCAGCTCTTTGAGGACACGTGGATGTAATCCAGGAAGTCCTGGTGCTTTGTCAACCTTGATTTTTTCCCAGGTTTATCAATCATATCAATTCTGAGCCATTGTGACTTTATTTAAGGCAGGGACATTGCTAATATGAATTTGGACTTGAGCTCTGCCATTTTCCTTTGTGTACACAGAGCTAAAAAAATTGTTTAGTAAATCTGCCCTTTCTTTAATGCCAGTTACCAACCCAGCAACATCGTTTAAGGGGCCTACATGCTTGGATCTAACCAATCTTTTTACTATTAATATATTTAAAACATTTTTAGGGGTTTGCCTTACTTTCGTTTGGAATCTGTCTTTCATTTTGAGGATTTGTACATTTTATCTCCTTTTTACATCTTTTGTTATATTATTTAAAGTTTTCAAATTATGAAAATTATGTGATCCTTCATTTTTATCTTTTTATTTTTGCAATGCCCCTTTCTTGTTCCTTATGTCTTTTTAACATCAGCTGTGAGCCACATAGGTTTTAATTTTAGCATCTTAAACTTATTACCCATTGGAATATATTTTTCAGTGTGCTTTTGTAGAACAGACCTGAAACATTCCCATTTCTGTTCTGTGTTCTTTGAGGACAGTATTGTCTCCCAGTCCAAGTCACAGAGAGCCGCCCTTAATAATGGAAAATTTGCTCTCTTAAAATAAATATTTTTATCTTTCCTGTTTTGCTTCCTGTTTACAGCTTACATTAAATGAAATTAAATTATAATCACTGCTATCCAAATTCTTTTTTATATGCACATTTGTTATAGGCTCTGCATTGTTAGAAAGAACTAGGTCCAGTAGAGTGTCATTGCCAGTTGGGGCTTCTATAAACTGTACCATAAAATTATCTTGTATTAAATTCACAAATTTCCTCCCTTTTGCTGTTCCTGTAGTGCCATTACGCCAGTTACTGCTCCTCCTACATGCTATGCGGTTGATATTCTCTTCTGGGATGTGGAAGAGCTGGTGTGTTATCCTCTTCAGGGTTCCTACTCCTCCATTTGCTATTCAAGATAAGTTGAACTACTTTTGGTGTTTTGTTGTTCTTTTGATGTTACTAGGCCTCAGGGAGACGCTGGTTCTTCCATCAGGGAAGGAACCAGTAGTCTCAAGCCCAGTCACTATTCCTAGGGCAATTCAGGGCTACTAGGGCCGAGGTTCCAGTGTATGAATATTTCCAACTTCAGGGGATATTCATACTGTCAGGAGTCAGGGCTAGGATAGGGTGTCTGTAGGGGGTGACCGTTTCCTTCTCTCTAGCCTTTGAAGGCCTAGTCCCTTGTATTTATCATTCTGTTTTCCTCCACTCCCCATTATCCTTGACATATACCCAGGAATTTTGACAGCCCAGTCATGTGAAGAACAAAGCCAGGATTCAGCAATGCCAACTAAGTCATAATTATCCTCACTCATTAAGGCTTCAAATCTTACATATCTTGGTTGCTAGACTTCTGGCATTGGTGAACAGGCTCTTTAAACCATTGCTGCATTTACCAGCATTGTTTGCCAAATCTTTTTGTTTTTTAGTACAACTAGTACTGCACAATCCAATGTTTGTTTGTAACATGGGAAGCTCCTTACAATTATCCATATCCCTCCCCCCAACTACCCCTAATCCAGCCTCCACTAATGTCTGACCCCTGACTAACCTTTCTGCCACCTTATTTAACTGTCCCACCCCCCTCTGTCCTAGTTTAAATATCCCTTCACCATTCCCCTAAATCTTTCCCCTAGCATAGCAGACCCCTTTTATTTAGGTGCAAACCATCTCTGGCATACAGGTTGTACCCCAATGAAAAGTGAGCCCAGTGCTCTATGAATCCAAACCCTTTCCTTTTGCACCAGGACCTAAGCCATGCGTGTAGCTGTCTATGCCCCCTCTGCCTTTCTTGTGTTGGGCATGGCACAGGCAATATTTCAGAGAACATAGCCTTGAAGGTCCTTTTCTTTAACTTGAAACCTAGTTCCCTAAACTGATTTTTAAGGATCCTCCATCTTCCATGTAGATTGTCA
Source organism: Pyxicephalus adspersus (assembly GCF_032062135.1). NCBI lineage: Eukaryota > Metazoa > Chordata > Amphibia > Anura > Pyxicephalidae > Pyxicephalus > Pyxicephalus adspersus. The sequence goes on along the minus strand of NC_092866.1, from coordinate 46,493,323 downwards.
TTGATTCCAAAATGGACCAAGACAGCTGGGTCCTGTCCAGCCCCTCTCAGTAGTTTGTCCACTTGGTCCACCACATGCCAAACCCTAGCACCAGGGAGACAGCAAACCATTCGGTTGAAGGGATCCGGGCGACAAACTATTCTATCAGTCCTCCTGATCATAGAATCCCCTATGACTACCAGTTGTCTTTTCCTTTATCCGTTTCCCTCCCCACCACTACTGGATGCGCTGCTCTCCCGGCTGTTAGGGGTAGCAGTACCATCTAGAGTTGCCACCACTGGGTCTGCCACCTGCACATCTTCACAATAACCCAACTCCCTACATGCTCATCCTGATTAACCTCTCCACCCTCCACATCTAAGCCATTAACTGCCAGCTCAGTGAGCAGGAGACCCCTCTCAAGGTGATCCAGTGATTTGAGTGTTGCAATGTGTTGCTTCTCCATCTCTCCAATGCGAGATACAAGAAAAGCGACTTGCTCACATCTGTCACAGCGGTATTTACCTAGAAGCTGTTGCTCCATTTGTGCATACATATTGCAGTCTGTGCACTGAACAAAACCTTCCACCTTGCTGCCACTCATTTTCCCAGTTACAATGTTTGTTTACAATGAGTAATAAAAGTTAAATTTAAGGATTTAACTCCTTTGTTTTCAAACTCCACTTGATTAAAAAGCCACTTGTTTTACCAGCCAAGCAGTGAGCAAGCTCAAGGAGAGTCTGCCAGGAACTTAAATCACCTGTGAAGCCTTGACCACTCCCCCTTAAAGGTCAGCAAGGAAAAAGGGAAAAAAACTATTTAAAACAAAAACTGACAGTCAAGCAGACACAACCCAACAATCAAACAGACACAACTCCCAAATGTACAATATCAGAGTCCTGTTTTTTCCAACGCCACTTGATTAAAAAGCCACTTGTTTCACCAGCCAAGCAGTAGGCCATTCTTTTGAAACAGCTCAGTCCAGTGTACACCATTATTTAGTTCACCACTACAAGCCCTATTGAAGGGGGCTGGTGCCCCTGAAACATGTTTAATACTCCAGTATATTTTACCTTGGGTGCTATATAAGGCACAAGGCATGTGCGCCCCCCCACCCCCCACCCTCTTATATACCATTGATGTCCCTTTCTTTTATCTGAACAAAGGAGGACAAAATGACTCTCTTTGAAGTCCATAAAAGTAGTTTTTTTATATATATTTACCTAGCTAAAATACAAGTATGGTTACTATATACTATATAGTATAAATACTATATATATATATATATATATATATATATACACACATCTATATATTTCCTCTACAATTCACTCAAATACAGTGAAATCCCACAATGTTCAGTAATGTCAAATGTAATGTGAACAGAGCTCCGTTCAGCAAGGATAATAATTAGGTAAGTGATCTTTACCAGCGACAACACAGCACAGCTATATCAAGAAGACTGATTATTTCAGAAATAGAACTTGAAATGCTTTATGTTAACTCAAGAACAAGCAAAGCAGGCTTTAAATTATATGTCAGCTATATTAGGCTTGTTCTTGGTAATTCATTTTTTATGTCTGATGTGGGATGGTTGCCTGTAAAAATAAGGAATATTGACATATTTCACTCTGATTATGCAGAGTAAGGAATTCAAAAGCCAGTTTTTCTTAATATTAATTAGCAATATAACTTTTGGCCAGAAGACAAAAAATAAAAAGATTGGCAAAGATTGCCCAAACCATATGACTTTAATGTGTAGATCCCCATGTCCAGTAATCAAGAAATGTTTCAGCAGTTTGGGAATTTCAGTTTTGGAGACTACTAGAATACAAGTTTATAAAATGGGACTTGCTTTACTGAAAAAAAAAATCTTGGAGCAAAATCCACGTTACACACACTGTGTAATAATGAAAATGTGCAAAACATACTGGTGTTACATTTTTAGTCTGCCTATGCCATGCTGATTATTCATTCCTGTACTTAGTAAATGCCAAACTATTAAAACCCATCATTTATTAGAAATCCCAATCAGCTACTCATTAGGGATGAGGTTTAAATCTTACCATTGGTTTGCAGGGAATGCTGCAGCTTCCAAAATTGTTGGGTAATTTTTTTTATTGTGCACTGCATGGCCCTTTAAACCAGGAGCGGCAGGATTTTTGCCTGGACAGAATTGTATGGTTGAACTCACCTCATTCCCTAAGCTTAAATATGCCTTGCATGGGGAATGGGGAATAATGCAATTACCCAAGGGGACACTACCTTGGGTAATTAGTAAATCAATCCTACTTTGACAGTGTATTTGGAATGGGGTTAAGTAACTGTGCATTAACTCTGACTGCTAGCTCTTGAGTATTTATCTCCTCTTTCACTTTATTTTTAATTAACAGGAAATTTTTGATCTTTCATGTTAGTTTTTTTTCAAACATGGGTGTAAAAGGGTGTAAAACAGGACCTTCTGCTTTAAAGGGGGCCAGACACTAGATATATAAATAGTGTAGTTAGGCATATGAATGTAAAGTGTTTACAATTTCTTACTTCTACTGAAAAACATATTGCTTTTCTTTACAAAGGCTTCAACGAAGGAAAAGCAGGGGTTTCTTTGTGGCAAATTAAAATATATTGTCTTTTGAAACAAATAAGTTAAGATATACTTTCCAAACAGTGAAATGCAATGAAATGAGTATATTAAATGGGTCTTTACCCCATAACATCATGGGATATATGACTCTATAACTAGAGAAAAGTAATCCCTAGGTAGAAAAAATTAAGGGGAGACCGACTCTAACCCCGACGCGTTTTTCTACGATTGGCTTCTTCAGGGGATGAGCAGAGACGGTTTACAAAGTGTAACACCATGATGATTCGTTCATGGGAAGACGGTACTCACTTTATGATTACTGGCATTGCCAACCAATGATTTCCTGGTTACAACATTGTTTCCAGATTGTAGCAAGAGATTAGTGACAGGGACTGTGCAGAGTGTGCAGCTAAATGGAAGGTTTTCATACTATTTACTAAGCCTTCATTAACTTTCCTCTACAGAAGAATGGAGCTTTGGTTGTTGCGATATCATCCAGGATCTTCCACATCCTTAACTAAGAAGCTGGCTCTGACCATCAAAATCCTTTTGTCTGTGCAGTTTTTGGCTCTATTCATACATGTTTGAAAAAGCCCCCAACTCATCTTACTAGTTGCAATATTCTGATAGGGGCATGTTCAGACAATGGTATTTCAGTGTGGAGTTTATCGCCCCTGGATGTCCACTGTCAAACACTAGGCACCTGGGAGCGGTAACATTCTGTCATCTCCAGGCTTTTACAGGTATTTGTTTAATCTTTTGTAATTGCAACTGCATGAAAAAACAGGTTGCAAATGCTTAAAACACAACAAAATTCAACTCCACTGAGGCAGCTGGGGCAGCTGTGCAACCTCATACCATACCAACCATAGAAAAGAATAAAAAAAAAAATACACAAATTCAAATGTTAAACATTTTTTTGCAAGATAAAAGAGATTGTTGGTCCAGGGATCATCGGGGATCAGGAAGGATTTTTTTCCCCCTGTTAAAAGTTTTTTTTGCCTTCCACTGGATTGACTACATCTAGGGTTTTTATCATAGGGTTTTTATCTGGCATATGTTTATTTCCCTAGTGGCTGAACTTGATAGACTTATATTTTTTGTCAACCTAACTGACTATGTAACTATGAGTTTGAATAGTATAACTGATTACATGTACCACTAATGTGAATATGCCCTAAATACTGCTTGATGAAGATTAATGACAATCTCATTCTAGGCAAAGTCACCTGACTTGAGCTCAAGAGCTCATCTGGTTTTTCTAATCGAAGGTTCCACTTGATATTAATGATTTTTTAAATGATATGTTACATATTTTTATATGGAGCTTTTAACATGTACTGTGACATGTCAGAAATGTATATGTGCAGCACTGTGAAGCTAAGGCTTATTACTAATAATGTGTTACAATAACACATGCATTGGTGTGCATTGGCATTCATTCCTAATGGCAGCCCAAATGCCCCTTTTTGGCACACTGTAGCACAATGTACATCAACACATTGCAGAGCATTGCTATACGCAGCACTCAAAAGTGCACCATGTTTGCGATTCTTTGTAATGTGGTGCATTGGGTAGCCCTAAGCAATGGACATAGGAAAAACAAATGCACACCCACTGTCGGAACTCACTAATGTAAGACTCACAATATTCACTTGTGGGAGCCAATTGTGGGCCTTACTGAAAGGACCACGTTATAAAGATGATGCAAACTGCCGTGGTTATCTATTAAATTCAGTAAATCACATCAATATCAATGTGTATGGTATTGGATCGCTAACCACTAGAAACTATTTAGCAATAAAAGGGAAGTAAAGTTCAAAAGTGCATATCACTGTGGTCAGCATGGAAAATAAACATAGTCAAGTGTATATTTTCCTATATCAGGAGTGGGGACTTTGAACTTTCTGTTCCTGTTTTTGTAGGATAATCAATAGACTAATAAAAGTATAAACACGCTTTTCAGAGGAAATTGTAAAAATTTCCAGCAAAAAAAAATACATATATATTCATTTTAACTTTCTTATTTCCTTGTACACAGGAACACATCACAGTTTTAAAAACAACATTGTGAGTTATTAAAAAATAAATAAAAAGAATTTAAGTTGGGGAAATATGTGGTAAGATTCAAAAGTGTTGTGAATGCAGCTTGGTAAAGGTGAAAAGAATAAATATCTTAGTGAAGGGACTGCTAAAGCAACCTTAAAAAAATCAGTTGCACTACTTCCTGTGTTTTATTTTTTTAAAGACACCACAAGTGCAGAAAATTGCCAACTGATCTGCCATAAATGCACTCAAATCGTAAGCCTTGCTGTAGGCTGACAACACATGGCATTTTTGTGGACTGAGTGGTATCCACTCTGCCCATTCTCTCCTGTTTAAACTACACAACTACTCCCACTCTGGTCTCTACAACATAAGGGATAATCATTTTGTTTTCCATGATAACAATTGGAGAACTTTTTAAGACAATACAGGACATTTCTAGAGGTGTCAGGGAAGCTCTAAACTCCAGAAAAAAAAGTTCAATACACAGTTATATAATTACAAACCAAGGTGCAACTAAATATAACACTAGTTTAGTCGCACCCTGGTCTCTCATTTGTTTCACTGCATGTACTTTGCTGACACTCTGTATCAGGGAAAACTTGTGGTCTGGTTCCATTCTGAATGATGTAATCTCATTGTGACTCCTGATGAAGCTAACTGAGAATCTGTGAAACGTGTAGAAAAATCACTACATTGAGATTGTAGTGTACAGCTACATGTTCTTTTTTGGGAAAACATATGCTGAGATATAAAGGTTTGGAGATGTGATTTTAACTTTTGTATTGAAATAAAGTATTACTGGCATTTGTAATATGTTTGTAAATTGTGAGGTATGATACGATGCCTTAAAAGGCAATGTAATTACAGTGGTACCTCAGTATAAGTCCGCTTTGGAATAAGTCCAACTTGGTATAAGTCCTGTTTGGACACAAAAAATTTTGCTTGGTATACAACCTTTGCTCGGTATACAACCTTTTGGTAGAACTTGTATTGGTCAAAATGATTCCTAACACCGCATACTACCCTTATTTACCTCTCTCGAGACAAAGCCACGACTGCCCACGAGCGTCAGTCTGCCAGTTGCTACCATTCAGTGAACAACCCGCTCTATAACTCTCTGTGAATTACATAACATGTCCTCCGCCTTCCTTCTCAGCACCAGCCTAGTAGGCACTCGACTCTTCTCAGCAAAGGGAAAGTGAGAATACATTTTAATTTATTTCAACTTATTGCTTTTGTATTTATGCATTTTAGTATTAAGCAGTGTTTAAATTATTTCAGACAGCTCCATCAATGTATTTTATGCCAATAACAATAGGATTTTTTTTCATGGGAACGGAATTATCATTTTCCTTTTATTTCTTCTGGGACAAATTTGTTTGGTATATGTCCTGTTTGGTATAAGTCCAAGGATCTGAAACGGAATAAGGACTTATACCAAGGTACCACTGTATTTACATTGTGGGTTGTGACATCGTTATATATTTGGAATTTGATTTTTTTGAATATTAAATACACGGATAAATTACATATTATATACAGTGAAACTTGCTGGCTTTCCAGTTTAGCAATACAAAGAATTTGAGTGCATCATTGGAGAAAAAAACTAAATGTTACACCTAATGTAGGTCATGTTAAACATACAAAGATGGTGCGGCAATATTTTAAACATTTAACTGAATAATAGGAGGTGGCACAGCAGCAGAAAAACACCGAGCATTGCATAAAAATTAGATATCAGCAAGTAATAACTTAATAATTACAGCAATAAATGAATTTTTCTTTCAAGCCCATGGGCGCCGCCACACTTGGGGAATAAAGGGAGTTAATCCATTTCAATTCACATTGCAATTAATGTTGCAATAGCAAAAATAGCAGAAATGTAATGGCCTCTTACAGGGGTGACTTTGACATGCTTTTCATTGTTGCTTACTGGTGAAAATGCAAGCCATTTTTATTTATTCCCATATAGGTTTCACTCCACAGGTATTTATTTACATGTTTTCTCCCTAAAGTATTAGGAAATACTTCATGCTTAGCTAATATTCCAAGGACAGTTAAACAGATACCTTTTAATATAGCCATGGCACCACCTACAAGTAAGTTAAGGAAGTGTGCCAGTTTACATATGCAGAGCAAAACCAGATCTCTGCATAGCCAATGTAGACAGTGGTCTGGGGCAATAAGCCTTCACTTTAGGTATGTGATATAAAAATGTTGGTAAAAGAAATACATTCTTGTGTAAAGCAAAATTTCTAGACTACAATCTTGAATGCCAAGTGCATCTTATGGGTCCTCATGATTATTGCTGCCCAGTTTGTGCCATTTTGTTGATGTAATAGTGTACTGCAAATGCACAGTTCACTAACCTCAGCCTTTGTCAAACTTTTTACCCCAGAGGAACACTTGAAATTATTTTCAGGTCTCAGGTAACTCCTGCTAAACAAGTTTATTAGGTGTCCATGGTAAAAATAACCCTTACAGTTGGAAGAGTGTTCCCCTTACAACTGTGTTCTAAACGCTACAGTTAATGAAAACTGAATTGATCTTGCTCTGCCCCATTGCTGGCTCTGCAGTGGTGTTGGTTCAAGAACCCTGCAGCCACCACAAAATGGGTAGTCAACCATTCACAGCTCAAGGAAACCATAGGAATCTCGGAAGCACCTCTAGCGTTCCACAGAACCCAGGTTGGATATGTCTTCACGTAATACTTAGAATCTAAAATTTTATCCATTTTTCTATGCTTTGGTCCTACCTGAGATGCTGACAAAGACACACAGTGGGCAAATTGCTTATGTCAGCATCACTGTCCACAAGTCTGTCATTGCATGTCTTGTGTGTCTATGGTGTATGAGTCCGGAGACAGGGCTGGGCAGGGTGAAGCATTGCCAGCCTTCAGGGGTATGGGCACTAGTTTGGCTTCTGCTTTGTCTAGTGCCACCCCCAGTGCATAGATCACTTCTCCTTAACTGACCTTCATTTTCTAACTTTTATTGCTGTGTAAGTGTGTTTTTGTTCCCAAAGATTGTGTTATTTTCTTAATGTTTAAACGATTAAGAACTCACTAAAAGGAAGGTAACCTGGTGTGGGGGATGATAAAAAATTAGATAGAGGTTGTTAATTTCAATTGATTTCATAACTTTCAGATCAGTAAATGTGTTCATGATAATTTAATGTCAATTTAAGTGAAGTTTGAGCAGCATTAATGTGTTCAAACAACTCAAGCAACTTGCACAAGTGAAATATTAAGTGATATTAAGTGAAAAGCTGTCATCCACATTTTGAAAAGAGCTTTTAATGTATTATATATGTAAATTATAATAAAAAACATGTTTTTGTTTGCATATGAAGGAGTTATGTTAACCCTTTTGCTGTTGAACACTTTTTTCATGGCATGGTTTTTTAATGTACAATACTGGCCTGAAAGTTATGAGGTATGTCAAGTACCATAAAGGTCAAATCTCAATACTGCGTGCACTTGGAAATTGCAAAATCCTACAGTACTCAAAAAAAAACAATAACAAGATATATCAGGTCTTCCTTATGGAGACATCAGTGGATCTGTAATGTAATGTCTTCCCGCCCCTCCGTTGTAGTCTCTTTCATACTGGTTGGGATCTCACAGCTCTGAAAACACGAGTGCTCAGTGCTTTCAGGTTCATACTCTGCAGGGAACACAAGAAAACGCATGTTCTGTACCCAATACTTACAATGCCAGGGGGAGCTGTAGAACCCAAAGACCACAGGGGTTCAGCACACATGTTTATGCTTTTAGAGTGATTAAGGCTCTTAAAAAATCAAGTTTACATTTAGACCAAAACTAGCGAGCCTGTTTTATACCCTATTTGATGCATGGTACACTCCATTTGCAGTCCTCAAGCTCATCAAACCCTTATTCAGCTTTAGATAACAGAGACTCTGACTATTTTTAGACCATTAGACTGATCAATCACCTGTGCCATGTTTGCAGTCTTTGATCATCTACTGTGGCCTTTCCTGCAGTCTCTGACAATATCCTCTGTTGGATGCCATTACATACCTGTTCTTTCTGCAACATATTACTCAATTTATATTATGTACTGACATTTGGTAATTTGTTGGCATGTATTGTAGGCCAATTGATTTAGTTTACCATTAGGATTTTCTGTTGCTGAGACGTTTTGGTATCCCACTGAGTGATTTTTAGTTTCAGGTCAGTGATGTTGGGTCAACTTAGGTAGGTTGTAGAATAACTGGAATAACAACATACAAAAATAATTAGTGTGTGGCATAGGATAACTGTTTTCTTACACAATTACACAATTTTCTTACCTAATTACCACACTTTGCAACAAGGTGATTTCCAACCACCCAAAGAAAATGTGCTATACATTCAGCAGTGAGAATGTACATTACAGAACAATTGTAGCAAAAAGCTCCATGGGAATATAACAAAGTTTAACTGATTGTTCAAACAACAATTTAAATTTAGTTTACTCTATGGGCTCTATTTTTGAAAAGAGGGAATCAGATATTCCCTCATACATTTTCTTTTTGGGATAATCAAATATTACTATTGAAATACATGGATCTGAAAGATTTCCATGATCTAATGTTTGAGGGAATGTCTAAATCCCTGTTTTAAAACTATAGCCCAATGTATTTGTCGTGTATAGTAGATTTGTGTATTTATTTCATATGCCTTCAACTGCTTCAGTTTTCATCAGTGTCGACTAGAAATAAATGATAACGGCTGCTATAAGTACACATCCATCATTTTCAGCAGGGGTCTTGCCATTATATCATTTGTCACAGCCAGGATTGTGCTAGAGGCTGCTCTCACCCAACCTAAGAAATAGTGCTAGTTCCATAGCAAGGAAATATTGTGCACAATCATAGCACTGTCCCAAAATTGGCAGAGTCTGGCAGAAAAAAACCTAAAATGTAAGAAGTAAAAGCTACAATGTTGGCTTGCAGCTTGGCTGAGCCAGATAAAAGTTATTGGGGTAGGTCTCTTTGAAGGACACTTTAAAGTTACAATAGATGTAATACTATAAAGAGAACAGTAAGATAAAAGGACATTGTACACAATTTTCCAAGGGTAAAGTTTAGCTTTGACATATGAAGATTAAAGCAATCCAGTGCAGGTCACAACAGCTGGTTTGCTTTTGTAACCCTTCACTAGTACTTAGGTTTCCTTCATTCCGCCACCACTCCATGGAGCTGGAAAAAAGAAGTAACCAAGAAGTCAGCAAATGACTGGTATCTTACATGGTATGACTTCTGCAGTACAGCCAATGCTGATGTACAGCACACTGAAAATCCATGAATTTTCCTACTTCTTTTACGGGTTAATTTTAATTTAATGAAAATAATTGCTTTAACAATGAGTATGTTCTTAATTGATACACATAAAAAGTAGGTATATGTTATGCATTTTGCTGACTTTAATAATAAAAGCTAAAGAAAATAAAAATGGTGGTCAAGTTCTTTTTATTTTTTTCTTTTGGTTCCTAACTTATCTGTTGCCTAGGATATACTTGTTGAAATGTCTTGTGTGCTACCACTGGGCTGGGTTCTTCCCAAAAGTCTAATAAAATTGATTGCTATTCTATTTCGAGTGACTTAGCTTGTTAACAACAAAGTGATGTTGGAGTGATAATGATACCACAAGAGAAAACCAATTTGGCTGTTTAAATCTAAGTTATAATTAGATATCTTAAATTAGGAGAGAAATAAAGTAAATCAACTCCTCCCCTGTTGTCTTATCTTGAACAAAAAAGTAAAATTCACAAATTGAAATGTCAACGCAAAGGGAAATAGCAAATATTTGAAATAAGTTATGCCAGGCATTTGTCCTTAATATATTTTGACAACAAGGACAATTTGGAGATAGTGAAATCACTGGGGCTGCAACTTAGATGAATAGATATAGTTTCTTCAAAGCTGCATAACATTTAATTTGAATAAATGTATACCTTCTGATAAACACATTTCTAAATGACCAATATGGGCTGGACCCAGGGTAGTTGGGCTTACAGGAATGGCACACAATGTTTTGTGGAAATAAGATAACTGGGACAATTAGATTAACATTATTTATGTGTTACTTCCCTGGCAAAACTTTTAGGCTCCAAAAAAAAGAAAACTTCAGCTTCCTGCCTACCAGCTCTTTTTTTGTGAGACCCCATTTCAGAAACGACCACGTGGGTACAGGATATACTCTATTTTTTTTAGTTTTATTTATTAATATTACTACACATTCATTTTGGACCAAGCAGCCGGCAACTTGGTTGGCACTTTGTTTGTGTTGCCTATTTTCTACATGTCCCAAGGACAGTTTTGAGGAGGGACAATTAACCTGGAGGTGTTGGTAAAGCCAGCGTGACTGAACAAAACCCACACAAACATGGGAGAACATGCAAATTCCTTCCATGTTACACTCAAACCTAGGACCCAATGCTGCAGAGGTGGGAGCACTAGCGACTGAGCTATCCATGCTGCCCATACACCCATATACCCGAAGGATGCTGTGCTGTGATGTAAATGCAATATACATGTGTGTGTGTGTGTGTGTGTGTATATATATAAATATATATATATATATAGATATATATCCCCAAGTTAAGAATATCCGACATAGGGATGACTCCTAGAAAAGAACAGGGCTTCCCTGCTCCCTCGTGTGCCAGACGGAGGCCTGAAGTGGGGAGGGGGCGGTTGGCATGACTTGCATTAAAAATCTTTTGCTAAACACAGCTGAGGCTGTGGGTGATCTTAAGAGCTGAGCTGATCTGTAGAAGCTTCTAACTTTTTAATGACCAAACAAACTCTGCAGTTGTTTTTTTTTTTTTTTTCATATCAAAGCACAGCTTGCTTCAGAAGGTAATGAACGTCCAGGCTCCAAAAAGTTTTTTTCTTTTTGCTTTGTTTGTGATAAGCAGTGAGGCTTTTATACAGTAACAGACACCATATAAAAAAAATGAGAAAGGATTCCCTAAGCTTCTATCTAGATGAGCAAGCATAAAGGTGGCCATCCCTAAAGAGTTACTGAGTCAAATCGAGGAAAGAAAAGACGGGGTTTTGGCCTTGATTTCAAAAGATAATTATGTATTGTTCTCCTGTGATACACAGCATGCACAAACACTTCTGGGTGTTCACATGTCGCGTGTAGGTCGCCAGTCAGCTCTACTACTCTACTTTTAGACCAGTAAAGTCTACGCTACATACCCCTGAGGAAGCCCACAGTGGCCAAACATGTCGGGTTTATTACTCAACAGTTTAATAATAAAACGCTAGCGGATTTATGTATAGTGTGTGAACCCCAGCCCATGCTGTGTAATGGGCAGGGTAAAATATTCCATTGTTGCATAAATTGTGTATGAATCCTTTGAACAATACATATTAATCATTTGACTCAGTAACTGACACCACACTGCCTAATAATATTTTGAGACAAACGTCTGCATTTTTTAAAATAATTTACCTGTTCTGACCTACATACAAATTCAACTTAAGAACAAGCCTACAGTCCCTAAAGGTAACCCGGGGACTACCTATATATATATATATATATATATATATATATATATATATATATATATGTATCTCAAGCATGCCTGCTAATCTAAGCAAATTTTTTACTATATTCATACACACACACACATAATTATATATATACTAACAGACATTCTTGATCTTTATCAACTATCATGGCTCACAAAACACACCAGTTGTGTTTTTCCATTTATACAGAGAGATATAGAGAGAGTCTCTTCTTACAACCCTTTACTTCACTTATTACAGCGAAGGGCTTCACGCTGGGACATACATTAAAAGCTAGTGAGATTGTTGAGCTTTCCTCCTTTTACACACTTACAGAGATTTCTGAAGCATTTAGATTTCATCCTACAAAATTGGTCTTCCCTTGTGTATCTATCGATTAACATTTTGGTGAAGTGTATTTATTGCATGAGTTTCTAAAAATTGGTCTCCCATTGTGTATTTATCTGCCAACATTTTGTTAATTTTTTTGTGCCCTTTTAATGTTAAAAAGTTGAACTTTTTGAACTATTCATTTTTTTATTGTGTTGTTCTCTGTTTTAAGAATGACTTTATGTATATAATATATTATGTATATAATACAATCTATATAATATTATCTGAATTCCAGAAATTTTCCTATAAGCACATTTTTTTGCCACTAATCAAAACCATGCTCCTTGTCAGCAAAATTAGAAAATTGTGCAGCTGCCTTGTTCCATATTCTGGCCTTTTCATACAATAAAGCATAAAAGTTTACACCGGGTAAAATTCATTGCTTGCATTTTTTGATATATTTAATTTTAATTGTAAGATTTGTCAGGATTTGTCAGGAACTAACCCTTTACCAATAGGCAATTTTATTGGGAGACAATCTGTTGCAAAGTAGAAAATAACTGCTGTGTTTTTTTTAATATTTAACCCACACTGCTCTGGAAATCATTTTTATTGTTTATCCTTTTATAACACTCCACTACATATACATTGTATATATAGTAAAAAAAAAAAAACTTTGAAAATGCTGCTAAAATACAATTTACTCTAAGCAATGATTTTATTGTTATGGGTATATCACATCTGTATGACATATGGGTATAAAAATCTTTTCATTTCATTTCATTTTTAATTTCCCTTGCACATGTTTGGGTATGCATACAAATAGGATTTTTGGTTTCACATATTCGGCTGATTAAAGTGAATGTAGCTTCTCCTAATTCTCTACCAGAGTCCTGGATCAATAACATTAACATTATTGTGACAATTCTATTTTTTTTTAAAGCCTGACTGAAATAACAGAAAATGGTATTCTCTCTATACTATAGCGTCCAATAGGCACCGGGGTTTGACCGTAATCTTCGGTGCACTTTGTATTTCAGCATACCTGGGTGCCCCCTCCTGTCTTCTAAGTATTAGAATTGGAAGGGCACTTGTGAAAGAAATATTGGTTCTTAGCTTTTTATGCGGGCATACATCAATGGTGTTGAACAACAAAAAGGCCATTTCCCACTAATCATTACCTCCCGGGCGGTAACTCTGAGGGGTACCCTTGTTTTGACAGATTATGTTGTTTTTTTAACTAAATTTTTTTATTAAATTTATTACATTTATTAAATATTGGACATATTTCGGTGAGTTATGCCTAAGAATTACCGGTCTACAATGTAAAATACATTTTCATTAAAAACATGTACCGCTTTTATACATATAAAACAATTCAAAAAAGAAAACAAAAAAAAATACAGAGGACTTAACAGGTCTGAAAAGATAAAAGAGGTATAAGATTTCATTGGCTTTTAGTGTTTCTTTTTGCAGCACAGTTGGAAATCTATTTTTCTTATTCTAATGTTCACCCAGTACATATTCCTTACAGGTAAAATATAAATAAATGGTTTTACCTGTACAAGCCATTTTCTTGATGTCACAGTGAGTAGGCTTTACTTTGAGAAAATGGAGCAGGTACAATTTAAAAATTACGCTTGGCCTGGGTGAGGACTTGATTAAAGTGTACCTTTATCACCTGTCCAGCCAACCGTTAGCCAAAGTATAATTTGTCCTTTGAGGCACTCGCTCACTGTTCCAGTCCTTTGAGCAGTACTCTTGTTAAATCTGCCTGCCTAAAATCTTGCTTTTTAGGAGAAACTTGTTAGGAACATATCAAACAAATGCACTTCATTCATTTACAATTGCAGTGCAATATATATATTAGCCTACTTCCAATGATTGGAGTCTCTATTTAAATCTTAAACATAGTTTGAGGATACAAGAGAAATTGATCAGCGAACATGCTAATGTAACCCAGAATTAAGATTACTTTAATAAGGATATTATATAAGCCTTTCAAGTTTGTTTCTCTGCAACTCTCTTAGACCAAGCTGATGAAAACTCCATTCAACATAGCGGTGCAATTTTCAGGTGAGGCCTGTAATAGGGGAATGCAGAGAGGGCTAGTGGAAGGTCTTCATGACTGGGAGGGGTTAGGGAGCAGGCAGTGAAAGGGTTAAGTGCAAGGAGGTTTTGAGGGGAGGTCATAGAGGAGAGCAGTGGGATGACGTATTGGGGGAGGATGAGGAGGTGAGAAAAGGCGGGAAGAACAGAAGAGGAGGATCATTTGGCAGCAGGACAGGGAGAGTGGAGACAGTTTGTGCACTTTCGGTTATTGTAGGACATGGCTGACATAGATGTTCTAATGGCCCAGCTGTGGGCTGCAGCAGCCTACAGGGGGCCTGGATGGTTGCAGGAGCAGGTAAATTCGGATCTGCAGGGGGTTTCTCTGGTTCCCAATGCTGGGGGCAGGAAACAGTGCGGCCTCAGAGGTCTAGGCCTCCAGTGTGCTTGAGTTCTGATCCACCTAGGTCTCGTCACCGAGTTCCAACCCTCCAGGGTCTCCAGCTCACCAGGATGCTCCTGCTAGGACTAAGATGGCTGGTAGAATCTTCCACCCAGGCAGAGTCCTAGGGTGGGGAGGTAGAAACAGGCAGAGGCCTACCCCTTGCGCGGCCGGGGGGGTTAGGGAAGGTAGGAAGGAGTTGGGGGAGGGGGTCTATAGGTGAGCCAGTGTCTGTGGGGGGATGGTGAGAGGAGCCCAGGAGGTGCTTGAGGCTTTGAGGGAAGTGTTGCTAGGGGTAGAGCAGCTGTGAGCACTGGGGTTTGTAGGGGTGAAGGCTGGTACTATTAGGGGTGGGGGCAGGAATTATGCTGGAAAAAGGGATGACACCAGAGAAGGTAGGCCCAATGCGGCCATTCCTAAGTAAGTATCCGGCCAGGATGGCAGGGAAGATTTTGGAGGACGGGTTTTTTGCTGGATTTCAGATTCCTTGCTCCCTAAAGGAGCTGCCTCCTTTGGCAAGGAATTTAAAGTTGGTTAGAATGCACCCTGAGGTGGTGAAGGAGAAGTTGAGTAAAGAGGTGGGGCTGGGCAGGATGGGGGACCCATTTTTGGACCCGCCGGTGGAGGGTTTGGTGGTCTCTCCAATGCAGGTTGTTTTTCGGCTCATTCATCATTTGTCCTTCCCAGCTGGGACCTCGGTGAACGAGGCTATTGACCTAGAGCTTTGTTCAGTTTCTTACACGTTGTTTGATTGCACTCTGAAATGGTTTCAGAGGTATGGGAGGGATGTCCTGTTGGCAAAGGCGAATTATGAGCCGGCCTGAAGGTTACTACCGGTGCATCCAGATAGTCAGAGATTCTTAGGGTGTACGTGGGAAGGCTGGGGTGGCTTCGGTCATCCATTACTTGAATTAATTTTTAATAATTGGGCCACCTGCCAAGGCTGTGTGTGGGGTGTTGGTGGGAATTTTTGAAATTCTGGCAGAGAAATTAGGTGTTCTCTTGGCAAAGGACAATTCGGAGGCGCCGACGATGGAGTTAGCATAACTATCGATACCTTGGCAATGGAATGCCGCCTGCTAGCAGATAAGTTGGAGGCTCTGTGTAAGGAAGTGGTAAGTGCCTGCGATTGTCAGAAGATAATCCTGAGGGAGCTACAGTGGTTCCTGGCTAATTTGAATTTTGGCCACCGGATTAAGCCCATGGGGCTTATTTTCGCGAGGAGACAGCGATGCTACAGCGGGGGTAGGTTGAATAAAGAGCTGAGGGAGGATTTGGAGGTTTGTAAAAAATTTCTGGAGGAGTACAATGGGCAGTCGGTTTGGAGATTGGAGGGTCCAGTTTCCAATGCGAAATTGGAATTTTACTGATGCGGCGGGGTCTTCAGGGTAAGGTGCTTTTTGGCACGGTAGGTGGAGTTCGGAGCCATGGTCGGAGCCGTGGAAGGAGGCGGGTCTGGTGGTAAAATCTGGTGGCTCTAGAACTGTTTCCCATCGTGGTGGAGCTGGAGTAGGGGGGTAAGGACCTGGCTAACAGGCGGATTCGCTTATGCTGCGATAAGTTGGGGGTGGTACAGGGGGTGAATGCTTATTCAGCTTCTTCTTCCTACGACAGTTGGTTTTTAGTTGTTTGCGTTGGAACATTGCTGTGTGTGCTGTGCATATTCCAGCAACGGTTAACACAATTGCCGATCTGGTTTAGGCTGGGGGGGGTCCTGGGCAATAATGGTAGTTTGGTAGTGTGTTAAGTGTATTTTTGGTATGTCAAATTTAGGTGTATCCCAGTGCCTAGTGTGGATCATAATGGGCATTCCTATGTGTGCTGAGGGGCCAGACGAGTTGCGTTAAGGCGTGACGGTAAGCAGTTGGGCATCCCGCGTTTAGACCCTGTGATTCGGTGGATGGGGGTGCCCGGCATGCAATGGAGCAGGGTGCTTGCTGAACTCCAATGGTATCTGAGTTGGGATAGGACCCCGAATGGAGTTGTGTTACATGTGTGTTACATTAGCTCTGACCACAGGTTCCCGTGGTCCAGGTTTCCATGCTCCCTGGGCTGTACTTATCAATGATAAGTACAGCCTAAGGACTGTGGGAACCTGGACCCTGGGAACCTGGACCGTGGGAACCTGTGGTCACAGCTGATTGGAGGCACATGCCTGTGACCACAGGCGTACTACTAAACTCATATGACCTCTCAATGCAGGTTATATGAGTTCAGGACGCCTGCTAACAGGACCTCATGGCGAATCACAAGGCCGTTCTCGCTTACATGTTCGGTAAGCGAGAAATCTCTCTCGCTCGTTCCTAGCCATCTATGCTTTATAGAAGATTTATTCCAAAAGCTAAAGAGTGACAGCTCTGCAGAATATGAGGAACTTCTATAAAATTCAAGAGAAACACACATATAATAATAATCTAGTATTATAGTCTAGTATTAGTATAATGAAAATAATTTGCTCATCTAAATACATGGTTTCATAATATACAGTAAAATTCTGCATTTCAGTACCATGGACAGAGCATTGAATTAGCTTCAAACTTCCAAACTTCCAACAAAACTTTGAGAAAACAACTCATCTCCTGGTGTATAAAATAACATCATTTTGGATGTTGAAATGGAAATCTTTTAAACTATGTGGCAATTATCTTAAAGTATTGAACTATAATTTCTTTCTATCTTTTCTTTGCCCATTACACTACAGTTAAAAAAGCTGGAATACGGCAATGCATCTGGTAGAAATAAAAGCAGACAATAGCTTTTTCCTCCTTCAATGTGCAAACTAGGCAAATTCATGTGAATGTTGCAATGTTCCTTCTTTTAAAGTAAAGCTGCTGATTTTGTTCTTCCTTTGTTTTTAGTTCAGATTTCCCTCACCAGTAGTATAGGCAGTTAAATCTAAAAATATCCTAAATTAATGAACTATCCTAAAATAATCAAATATAAGCCATTTTTAATACTATTCGGAATGTTTACATATATTAAAAAAAAGCTAAAAAAATCAACTATGAGTTATTGATATTATATATTTAGGTTGCTTGATTAATAAAATCATTCATGCTTGAAAACACATTCATAAACTGACACCATACAGTTTCTGAATACCTACAAATTTCATAGTGAAATACAAGTCTACATTGCTAAGGGGTTTTCACGCCCGAGGAGCCCTTTCAACAATAGGGAAAAATTGCCAATTTTATGCATGCACAGTGAGATCGGCAAGTTTTTTTCCAATCTACTTCACCCGATCTTGCAAAGTGATGTAGAAAGAAGAATGCGGAGGAAGAGAGAATAAGATGTTGGCCCCTCCTTTGCTCTGGGCCAAAGACGGATACTGGGACGATGCGGGACCCGATGGCTGAAGCCTCTGGACAGATAGACTGATCTGCAGGATAAAAGGTAAGTGTGATTTTTTTTGTTTTGGGTTAGTTTTGGGTTTACATCCACTTTAAGTAAAAGATTTGGAAACAATAATTATTAAGGTCATTCATTCACTTTGTTAAAGCAGTCCTAACATTTTCACTTTACATAAAAGGGTAGATAACCCCTATATGTAAAGGAAAAATGTTAAATTTTTTTGTTATCTTTTTAAATCAAACACCCTTTTATTTAAAAAAAAAAGGATTCAGCGCCTCCCCTTTCTCATTTGATCAGACCAATCAAGATTGAAATGGAGCAAAGAGCCTCCCGTGATACCTACATTATGCATCCTGGGAGTCTCTGAGTGCTCCTTCTGCACATGCTTGAGATTAGGGGCATTTTTTCTACCAAGGAGAAGGGGATGCTGATCTTAAGCATGCGCAGTGAGATCGTCTCTCTTGTTTTCCTTTACAGCAGTCTACATCACTCTTCACTCATCACTCAATCTCACCCCTGCACAGTGTGAGATCAGTTGACAAGACAAGTGGATGGAAGCGAAGACTGAAGATGGCGGGACAAGGAGGAATTTCAGGGTGACGCAGCACCGGATCGCAGGAAGGACCAGCACCTTTAAGGAATGTGCAGGATAAAATGTAAGTGTGATTTTTTTGTTTTCAGTTTAGTAATGAACCCTCAAAAATGTCTTGTTGTTATATTACCCAGAAACTCCTCATTTGCTCTTCCCTTTAACCTTGGTTTTGTTTGGATACTTAAAGCATAATTTCTGAAAAAATCCACTATTACCTCAAAGCTATATCCAACTAGAGGTTCTTAGCCACCAATGAGTGAACCATAATTAGATGGTAAACAGGGGTCAAGTAAGATTTAGCCCTGGTAAAAATAAAAATCATTATGACTAATTAAGTAAAAATGAGGATTGGACTAAGGCTTAGGGTATGGGTCTAAAAATACCTGTAACATTTTTGGCTACGATAAATAAATGACAGCACATGGAGTGAAATTCATTCCCAAAGTAGTTTGCAAAAATTTTTGTTTTTGAAATGCACTTTGAAATTAAGAGCATTTTAGGGCTTTCCCCTGTGCCAGCCTTATAGAAGGCAACTACAACAGATACCTATACTACCCAAATGCATTCCTTACACTTTCCAAAACTAGCAATTTTAGCATTACAAAACACCTGGCCATGATTCTATTCTCCATTTACCCAAGTATAGTGTCATTATTTTTCTTTTACTTGTGCTTGAAAATGTTACTGATGAGATCTATACCTACTATAGATAGGTTAAAACGTAACTTTTAAGAGCAAAGTTACAATTATATTTATCTTACACCCATCTACTGCCCACAAGATCTAAGTAGGGAATGAAGACAAAATTTCCCTTTTGCAATGAACTGGAGTTTTTTCTCTACATTCCATGTTACTTAATCCAATAGGACAAGACATCACGGCCAGCAATGCTGAAGACTGGTGTAGGAAAAGTATAATGCTCTTCTTAACAGGTACATTTTAACCTACATATAGATGTGAAGATGTGGAGGGGGGCCCTACCTGTGTAAATGGACCTTCCATTTTAGTGAAAGGTCCACTTTAATAGAAGATTTTAACAAAGCCGAACCACAGTGACAATGACATACAATAAGATATAATGTTAGTGTTATTTGCAATAACAATCTTTATTTCCAGCATGTTTTTTTTTTTACTTCTATCATTGTTAAAATGGTTCTTATGGCAAATAATGATAGTTATAGCTTATGTCACAGTGGGATGATCTTTACAAAAGACCTCAGATACAAGCTACAAGAGATTTATTATGGAAATTATAAGAGAAGGGTTATACTGAATAGAGTTAAAATGAGTTTTCTATTAGCATCTGCATATTTAAAGATCCACTTGTATGCACACCAGACTCAGTGGTATTTGAAGGTCACTGGTGTTTGGCCATATTCCATACAGTAAAGAGATTTTCTATTGTGCCTCTAATGTGCTGAACTGCTGACATCATTCACTGTTCTGGGCTCCTCAGGATCTGAGGATACACGCACCTGCTACATTACAACTTGGCCATCCATCGGGTTCTCTATTGTGTTGCTTGATGACTTTATCTGTGCCATTTGTTTAAAACAGTCTAGTTAAAGACCACGCTAAGCAGAGCCTAATTGAATATAAAGTAAATAACAGCAAGGGAGTATCACGTATGAAACGAGCTGTCTTGGCAGAGGAATTAGGCTCATTTACTGCAAGCTTGAATTTTAATATTTAAGCAAATTACTTCCTTATTCATTACAAGCTGAATTAAGTGAAGAATGGCACAGATGGTGATTTTGCTAATGATGCCAATGGTGCCTGGACAGAGCAGCCTGGCAATGGTGGAATACCTGGCAGGGAAAAGAGTCTCGCTCTGGGTTTCTTGACTGTGGAGGCCAAAAGAAAAATAGATTATTCTTCATCTGTCGTACCCCAGAAAGCACAACTCAATCAGGGTGTATTCTTTCAGAAAATAAAACCTAATAGACCTTGACAATCTGTTCTTCTTGTTACTGCATGCCCGCAAACAAGACTTCTCATACTAATCAATATGTTAAGAAAAATGTTAAAGTCCACCATACATTAAAAGAACGGTGATGGGACAGATCAGCATTTCAATTATTTTCATTGCTCTAGTGCCAATGTGTTGTACTTTCCCAGTTTGCCCATTGTCTTCACATACATTTAGCAGGGCCAAAAGTTAAAAATAATCAAACTTCAATTGTTATCCTATAAACACCTACACAAACTAAATTTGAAATGACCAATTTAAAGTGTACTCTTCCCAAGTTTCAAAATAAAGTACAATTAAACTGAAAACAATTGCCAGTCCACAGACTTTTATATTACAGAAGTGATGTGAAATGTATTTTCTGCAAAAACCGCCTGTTTGCAATCTTCTGTAAAATGTACTGAGTTTATTTTACTATATCCACAGCTCACAGTTCATTAGTGGGGTAATCAGTTAGAAAAATGTCTCCTACATTGCTGGCCAGTGGAAGGAGTGCCACCCTTACAGAGAGCAAAAAAAAAAACATCGGTGTCAGTGATAACTGACCTTAGCAAATCTTGGCAAATGTAGAAAAATTTTGCCTGTAGTTATTATTCTTTTTTTTTTACATTATACATCAATATATAATATTTTTTTTAAAAAATCATCAGTGGAACTAAATTAAAAACCAAAAATGTACACTTCCCGCAGGTCCCTCGATAGCACTGGCCCTTCCCGCTATCCAGTCCCGCCTCGTCCTGGGATTCCTATTCGTCCCTGAGGAAGCGCCCTGCACTGTCATCTCCTTGGCACATCACACGATCTCGCACTGCGCAGGCGCGAGACTGGGTGAGGTAGCCGCTGTAAAAAGAAAAAATAAGAGAGCCGATCTCTTGCGCTTGCATGGAATCGCATCTTTTTCCCCTAATACAAAAAATGCGCCTTCAGGGCATGTTTTTTGTTGCGTAGATTGTAAATACAGATTGATGCATCAATACACCTTTGCAATAGTTTGGTTCTATATCTCAACATTTCTGAACTTATGTACAGCAATGAACAAACAGAGGAGGCATACTTTGAAAGTAGCCCCTTCCTTCCTTAAGATATAGCAACTCATCCGAAACCTCGATTTTTTGTTCCAACAAAAGCAACATGGTGTGTGCTTAAATCAATTTAAACTTACAAAAGAAAAGGTGCATTTGTGCAGAAGGGTGGCCAGCCTGCATTCTAACTGCAACATTGAATGTCACATCACCAAGGTGCTTTTACTTGCCTAGAAATTATCTTTTATTTATATTTCATATTTTTACAGAATCTTTTGCTGTCAGATTTGGCAGTTGATGTGCCAAGGGGATTTTGGGCCATATATCCCCTTTGTTCTCAACATTGTGGTCATGCACCATTGTGTGTGTGTAACTGTCTCAGATTAAGAGAGGTTCTAAAACCATATCAAGAAAATACTTACTATAGAGATTTAAGTAGCAGGACAGACAGGTGTGAAAGATAAATGCTAGGGCAAAGTATCCCTGTTAAAACCTGAACTTCCAGTGAAGCCTTAAAAGCAGCAGAATGAAAATAGTAAGTAAAAAAGATAAACCTCCGTATTCTCCGTATACATTTAAATATATATATATATATCATATACTAAAATAAAAATAGATTGATAAAGGCAATTAAGATTGAAAGGGGCGGTGCTGCACCCTTCATCCCAACTTGGCCAATCATGATGGCCTAAGATTGGAAGCAGGACATGGAGAAGAAGAAGATGCTGGTGCCTGTGTTGGAATGGGAACAGGTGAGTTTACAGGACAGGTGTTTGGTTTAAATACTGTGATCAGATTGGTAAGTGTATTTTATTGCAGAAGGGACATTGCCTGCTCGTTTTGCAATAAAAGACCTGTCTGATCACAATTGTAAAGGGTAAGGGTTTAGTTCCACTTTAGGAAAGATTGCTAAATGTAGAATTTCTTTTACATATAGGAGTGGTCTAGTCACAATCATGGTCATTTAAATATTTAAAAGAGGAAAACACAGAGCTCCAGGTTTCATCAATAATAAATCAAACACAATTTAAGGTTTCTTTGTCAACACCAATTTTTCACCCCATGGTTTGGGGCACTGTGTGTAGAAAAGTGTAGTTTTCATGTCAGCCTTATGGTAGGTGGTGATAAAGGAAAGCAGTGATTTAGAAAGCAGTGGGAACTTAAGTAAGTCAAAAGAACCAATTTTGGCAAAAATGTATTTTCAGTAAAAAGTTTGGAATCAGCACTAAAAACACTATTCCCTGGTTTTTCTATTGTGTAATTAGATTTCAGTTGTAGGAAGAATCTTCATTTTGGTGGTGCTTAAAGCACAGAAAAAACATTCACAGCTAATAAGTAGGTATTTTCTGAAGGGAACCTTTAAAATTATAAAGAATTTAAAGGGTATATCTAGCTAACAAGTTTTCTGCAGTTTTGGTGAACATTGCAATGAGTTTCATGATGTCTGGTTTATAATACCACCTGAGGCTTTGTTTAGGGGAGGATGGGGCAGGTGAGTAGGGGGGTAGCTGCAGCCTTGGCCTGCACAAATGTAAAGCTGGGAAATTTAGAGATAATACATAATTTAGATCACGATCGGTGAGGAATCCACAGTAGCAGCTTCTGGGCATTATTTAGCACCTTTAGCACCTATTATTTTCACTGCCATTTAATGTCATTTAATCTTGCTGCCCCCTTCCTTTTTCATCTAATATTTTAAGTCACCCACCCATCACCCAACAATCACACAATGCAAAAGAAAGGTCCAGTTTCACCGAAAGGTAGTTACGATGAAATATTTGGAAACAAAAATAAAAATCAGACAGTGGATCTATCAGTTCCTCTACTCTTCATCCCTCTCTGCTTAAAAAAATTGTTGAGATCAGGACCCTACAGGGTTTCTAATCCTTCTCTAAAACGTTTGTGCTAGACGTACATTGGCTAGACTGGAGCTAACCTTTAAGCATTGTATTTTAGAGCATTTGCAGAATTGCTGGAGCATTTTATTTAGAATACTAGCAATCATTTTACCACATTCTACAAACACTATAATCAGTAGATGTTCCCATTTTATTTTCTCAAATACTCTCTGGTATACTCTGTCATTTTCCAAAGCTTTATCTGTAAAAGCTTCAGCATCTGCATAACTCATTGTAGCTATGTGCAATCCTAATGTGCCTTCCAGCTCTCCATTGTATCAGAAAAGACCAGATAATGTGCATCAGTATGCATTCTTGTTCTAACATTAATGTTTAAGTCTATAAACACAGATTAACTCAAAGAGCATGAATTTAAAACGATTGATCAATGCTTTGTCCCAACAAATCCCCAGGATTGCACATATGTATCGAGCCACTGAATCGAAACGTTGCTTTTTGTGCACAGAATTATGATATTATACATAAGTTCCCCCTGTGGTCTCCTATCCAATCTAGCCTATCTTGTAATTAGCTTAACATTAATGAGTGTGCTAATATGCATGCAACCAGCACAGATTTTTGAATAATAAAAAGCTCCATTGGACAAGACTACTAATAAACTAAGACAGGTAAAGGATAAGCCAATACAAAGCCAGCAGTGCAAATATAGAAATGTGATAACAGATTGGTTGGAGTGGAGTCAGTGATTAATAGGATGCTTTACATCTTCTAGGCTAGCTTGCCAAGCACAGTATTGATAAAAATGAAATAGCCATGCCAATCAGCAAAACTTGCAACTTGCGAAATGCAAATATTTAATTGGTGCTCAAAGGTTACAACATATACATGCAGATCTTATTTAAAGGGAATTCATGATGTTTTGACCTATTATATTTACATGTTTTAAGTTTTACATGATTATATATTATTTTATTATAAAAAGGTAACTTTATAGGTCAACATGTATTACAGGCAGGTGTCTTGCAAGGCCACATAGGTCATGGATCATGTCACAATGGCCTTTAGGACCAGCAACTTGAGTACTTAGGTATCATGATTTTAGGATCACAGAGTCAAATAGTAGTCTGCCACGCTCTGCAGGTAGGCACAGTCTGGCACCCTCCCTTCCTTTGGAATTCCCTGGTCCAAGTTTTACTGACTGCCATCATCCAATTCCACCAGAAGTGCATCAATATAACTCAATACGCACTGCATACTGGGTTGTGACAGTAATGACTAAGGCTAATGACAGTAATATTGCTGTCCACCACCCTACCCTTTAGTTTCATTCATGGCAGCTGCACAATGCAGTCAAATCACTTATCATATGCTATACTGCTAGGGTATGTGTACATTACATGTGTTTGCTGGCTTCTCTTCCTGTTCATGCACACAGCTTGTTATTGACGGTACAACTCCTTTACCTAGAATAAAGATGTGCTGATTGCTTTGTGATCTGCCTGCAGATTGAAAGATTTAATGGTGCAAACCATTTGGATATCCATGCACTATTTGAGATACCTAACCAAGAGCCCAAACAGACTTTAGTATGCCTTCTGGTGCACTATTAACACATACCTGCTCATGCACATTATGCTGCACACTAATGAGCCTTGAATGTCCATGAACACCAAGCAGTGGTTTGAATATGGCCTTAGTGTCTTGCATGTCCACTAACAACAAGTAGTATTTTAAACAGGGCGTCCCCTTGAATTCTTGACAATCAACAAACATGCCTTTCCCCACTCTACTGATATACCTGCTCAGTGCCATAAAGCAGTGGTCACCAACCCGTGGTCCGCAGATCATTGGTGGTGAGCAAGAAAATTTTAGTGGTCCACGGATCTGGCCGCTGCGCCCCCCCCCCCTCCGCCCTGAGCCTGCCATGCATACGGGAGACTTGGTCCTCAGCTCTGACAGGTACCCCCCCAAGCAGGGTCCCTCTCCTGACCCTGCTGGGGGGCGCACCGGTCAGAGCCATGGACCACATCCCCCATACCAATCCCAAGCTCAGGGCGGTGAGCGGGTTGTGTCTCTGGACGCAGGCGATGGGAAAGTGGGCATGTTCTGGTATCATGACATCGCTATAGGGGAGTGACACACAGCTCCCTGCGTATGCGCAGTCTGAAGGCCATAAGTTTAGTGGTCCATAGATCCAAAAAGGTTGGTCTGCCATCAAGCATTATTTTCTTTCTGTACATCCACATTGCAATATTTATAGTCTATATAGTCTATATGTCAATACACTACTGATTCTGTCTCTATGGACACATTTGTAATTGTGTCAGTACATGCTAATTCTTGGTGGACATGTCTGAAGTTGTGTTAGTATGGCACTGATTGTTATTCTGCAAACGTGTTTGTTTTTGTGTAGCATTGATTGTTTCACAGTTCACATGTTTCTGGTTGTATCAGTATGATACTGAGTCTGTTTCTGTGCATTTGTTTCTGGCTTCATCAGTGACATGATTGTTTATTTTTGGGTGGGATGGCTACCAAAGCAGCTGGGAGGGGGGGATAAAGTAGCTGGCGCTGGGAAAAAATAGCTATAACCTCAGCATTGAATACAGATGACTTCAATGAGTTTATGAAGCAGATGGTAACAGTGTAAAAAGTACAACTTATTTGATATTCCAAAGAACAATGTGCAAATGGCAATAAACCATAGCAGCCAATCAGAAGTCCTTTTATACTGATATGGAAACACTAAACAGAAATGCCATTGGTTGTCAAATGTAAATTATCAATTTCTTTATATCTTTTCTTTTTTTTTTAGTCTTAATACCTTGCTGTAATACAGAAAAATTGGGATCTCCTTGAACATTCTCCATTGAACAGCACAAGTCATCTTCAACCTCTAAATACTGTATATCACAGGATTATTTAGAATCTCTTGGTTCCTTCATCTATATTATTTACCTTGCACAAATGTGCCTAAGGCTGTTATCTCGAAGACCACTCAAGCTGAAAACACAGTTTAAAATGCCTGACACAAAGCCAGATGCAATATAGGCACCTGTATACTGTTTATCATTTATCCAGCAGCCTGTGATAATTGCATTGCATCAGATCCAATTGAAGTCATTCTAATTTTATTTTAGCTGCAATCCATGAGTAAGAAAAAGAAAACCTGCACACAAACATGCCAAAATTATTTTTACTTATTATCGGAATGTCTTAAATTGTTGATGGCAATAATAAATCAGTGAAAATATGTAACATTAACAAAATGTTACGGGTGCAATTTATCTTCTTGTTATTTAATACTCAGCTGTATCCTAAACCTCTATGTATGTTATTAGCCTATTACATTCTAAACCAGATTATCATTTGGCTTTCTTTCCAGGCTGCTGCTTTCTTGCTTTATCTGCTATGGGGATCTGTAAAAACTCCATTACCTTAAAGACCTCACAGCTTATAAAACAACTCATAAACAAATCTGTTACTGAGACAACTAAATCAGATAAGCTTGAAGCATTTGCAGGGAAGAGCTTTTTGGAAAAAGAGATAATGATAATATTAATAGATTTAGAGGGTGTTTGTTAAGCTAGCCTAAAACTATGCAATATTTTTGACTGATTAGGTGACTAATTGGATAAAAACATCGAATCGCAATCAAAACACTTCCATTTATCATAACATTTACAAATATATGGGCAAAATGTCAACTGAAAATTGCTTGGGAAAAGTGTTCTTGTAGTGAAATGCAGGGATCAATTTAAATTGATGGTAAAATTGATAGAAAATGACAGAGAAATGACAAAGTGCTAATGAAGACCAAAAATTGGTCAACCACAAGCCACAGCTTGGGACCAGGCTACCCAAAACTGATAAAGTGGTACCTTGGTATAAGTCCTTAAACCATTTCAGATCCTTGGACTTATACCAAGCAGGACTTATACCAATCAAATTTTTCCCATAAGAAATAAAAGTAAAATGATTAATCCGTTCCCATGAAAAAAAAATCCTATTGTTATTGGCATAATATACATAATAATATACATTGTATAAAATACTTTAAACACTGCTTAATACTAAAATACATAAACACAAAAGCAATTACTTGAAATAAATGAAAATTTAACCTCACTTTACCTTGCTGAGAAGAGTCGAGTGCCTACTAGGATGGTGGAGGAGGAGGAGATGGTATGTAATTTACAGAGAGTTGTAGCACAGGTTGTTGACGCTCTTGGGCAGTTGTGGCTTTGTCTCGAAAGAGGTAAATTAAGGTAGCGCACGGTGTTATGACTCATTTCCACCCATACAAGTTCTAGCACAAAGGTTGTATAACAAGCAAACTTTTTCATGTCCAAACAGGACTTATACCAAGTTGGACTTATTCCAAAGCGGTCTTATAGCAAGGTACCACTGTACTTTAGTGATGGGCAGAATTTGATGAGATCTTCTACAGCCAGATATCTGTACTGGTGTACAAAATTCACTCATCTCTGTGGATCATTATTGTTCCCACTACAACCTTTATATCAATCTTCTTCAAGATGCCAAATTTTTTTGAAAAGTGTATGTTGGTTTCCATACCCACACTTACTATTCCCAACACTTAACCAATACTCCATCTGGCCTATTTAGATCTTACTTATTAATTTTAGTTATTTGCAATATTATAAAATAAATAATATAGTTCCGATGTCCTATTTGCATACTTTTTATGCCATTATAACATCTGAGATGTATGAATTTTCGCTTCAGCTGCAATCCTTGCAATAAAAAAACAGCTGCATGTAATTTTTGGTATATGTAAAATACAGGGGACTGTGAGATGTCCAGAGTGACCACCTCCACATCTCCGATATCTCCACCACTTTGCCATCCCCAATATCACTATCATCTCTAATATCACCTTACCAATATCAACACCACTTAACTATATCCAAAATCGCCACTACCTAAACATTCTTGATATGATCATTACATATCTGTTCCTGATAATAAAACTACCTCCACATTCCCGCTCACCATCCCTGAACTGCCACTACCTCATCATCCCTAACACTACCACCATGCTACCATACCATTTTTATTACCACCAATACTAATATTGCTCTTCTTGTAATTACAAGATTTCAGTCCCTAATTTTAACACTAGGGATGCAAATCTGGGTTTGGAGGGACTTGTGGGAAGATGCTCCAAGCACAAAAAAATAAATAAATAAAACATGTAGTTTTTACAAATTTAAAGTTCAATCATAGGTGGGATATGTTTTTTTTAAAGCCAGCAGCATCAGATTTTAGTCCATTAGCATCAATATGTTTTGTCTTCAGTCTGCATGACTCAACACAACCCAATTTTGCAATTAACAAAAAAGTTAAGGGATAACTTTAAAATCTTTTTCCTGACTATAATTTACCTTTATTTTTGGAAAAGTTATGTGTTCTTTTATTTGTTTTTTCTTCCTTTTGGAACATGTATTCACAGTTCCCTCTCCCTATTAGCTTATTGAATATTTCCAATATCCCCATCAACCTCTATGTACTCTGCATAAACATCCCCAAGGTCACCAACATGTCACAATACCAATATCATAAAAGGTAGAAAAAATGTACATTATATATTTTAGCTTGCTCCGCCCATCCACATTTCTGTACTCAGCCTTTATTATGTACTTATTTGCTGCATCTTTTTGTAATCCTCTGACAATCAATACCAAATGCAGCCAAAATAGTTTGAAGATATTTACATGCTCTCATCTCATTATAAAGGGACTGATGTAAGATTAGTTATCAGAATCACATTAGTGTTAATTACAATTTCTTAGCAGTCAGAAGTGCTCGTCTTCAAGGGGACATCTCTAAGCATAACCATTCATTTCAGACACTGCTTGGTTTAAAAGTATTTTGTATTCCCTGAGAGATTTTATTAAGTTATTAACAAAAAGGGAGGCTAGCTAAACACTGCTGGAGAAATGGAAATATAACTACATTTGGGTCTCGTAGACTAATCATCTTTATATGATTCTGAAGTTTTCATGTGGCTTGAGCAAATTATATCAAATGTATTCACAGCAGAGGTGGGAGTGTTATGAGATGCCATGTCCGTTTATCTAGTAAATTCAAGTCAGAACAGGTGGAGATCAGGAAAAAATGTTGAAATTTGCTTTCTGGTCCCAATTAAAGTGACGAATGGGACAAGATTTTAATTTCGCCTTGTGATAGAAAAATTCCCATCTGTGCAGAATGTGCAATATACGGTGCACAGTGACAAAATTGTAAATCTTAGAGTTGGATGGGCAGACATACAAATCCATATGCTGGTAAAACAGCTGAACTAAAAAGTAGCATCTAGTGAAAACTCAAACTGGTATTGTGTTTTTACTTTGAAGTGGAACTACTGTATACCCCGTGATACTCACCAGTCCCTGTTCTGTCACAGGGAACCGCCATCTTCTTCCTTTTTCTCTTCTATCTTGCTATCTTTGGCTATCTTGATTGTACGGCTCATTCAGTCCTGGCAACCACTGAGAAAGCTGTAATGTGCTGGGTATCCAGAGAACCAACAGCTCAGTGATTTTGACAAATCCAGGGAGCCACGAGGCAGGTAAGAATGCTTCTTGCAGCTGGGATCACCTTCTGTTAAAAATTCTACTTTAGGTACACCGTACAGGTAGTCCCTTGGTTACATACAAGATAGGGACTGTAGGTTTGTTCTTAAGTTGAATTTGTATGTAAGTCGGAACAGGTACATTTTTTTAATAAATGCAATTAGGACTACAATTAGATACAGTTAAATTCTACAATTAGAATGTTTGTCTTAACATATTATTAGGCAGTGTGGTGTCAGTTACTGTAAAAAATCCTTACTGTAAAATAATCACAAACAAAGCAAAAAAAAATCTTTATGGACATTCATTACCTTCTCGAGCAAGCTGTGCTTTGATATTCAAAAAGAAACAACTGCATAGTTCATCTTGAGCAGTAAGGAGTTACAAGATGTTGCAAGAGCTCAGTCTCAGCTGTGTTTAGCAAAAGACTTTTATCTGTAGGTCATGCGAACCACCCCCTCCCCCCTATCAAGCCTCCGTCTTGCACACAAACAAGCAACGAAGCCCTGTTCATATCCAGGAGTCGTTCATAAGTCGGACGTCCTTAACTCAGGGACTATTTTATATTGCTTTGGATTCAATCAATTTTATGCTATAAGCACATTGTAGATCAAGATTGCTGCGCTCATTCTTTCTTTTGCCCAGTGGTGTTGGTCGCAATCTCCATTACCTCTTTCACCTCTGCACAGTGCCGAATGAACAAAAATAATTTCTTGTTGATTAAAGCTCTGTGCAGAGGGATCGTTGGACCTCTGGAGATCCAGTGGAGAGAAGTGGTTCAACCAACACAAGGAAGCCTTCACAGTAGCAGGCGCACATTATAACGTTTTTTAAAAAAAGAATGCCATATTCTTTACTTGCTATGTACCATAAGTAAGATGTTAAAGTAACACTGTCATAAACCCTTATAATTTAAATTAAGCACATGATAAAACAATGCATAAGAAATCCATATAAAGACAATCAGTGGACCCATTAATAGAAGTATCTCCATTCTTACACAACTTCTAACATTACCTATATAAGTAGAACTTGGTCCAGTACCTTTGTGCCTCCTGAAACTCCATAGTGGCTTGAGAAAATGCCATAATACAAACAAAGTCCCAATGGGAAGGTTTGAGATATTAGAGTTGATTGGACCAAAATTGAAATTTAGTGAGAAAATTTAAGGTGTACATTTCTCTTTAGCTGTCAATATCTCTCGATTTTTGAACATGTTGACATGCACTTTTCAGTGTAGGTAAATTTGTCCTCTGAATTGTCTAGGCTTGCGAAAGGTCTACCTGAAGCTAGTCAAATGAGGGTCCATTTTCTAGAGAACTTTTTTTTAAGGTATTCACTGCATGATCCTCCAGGTTGCACTTTCCATTTGGAATTTGTAGAGGTGACACCTCTCATATCTTAGGACAATATATACTGAAGCCCAAATAACGCAACCCAACTTATCAATTATTACCCCAAAAATGTCTGTTAGCATCCAAAAAATCAACAAACACTCTTTATAGGAGTCAACCTGTTGAGATAATTATATAGAGATATATTAATTCTATATATAACTATAATTTTAGGTTTGGGGAATTTTAGGTCCCCTCCACCTAATGTCCAATTATGGCTCCCCCCAATTCAGCACTAAACTAAGTTTAGCACTGTAACCAGATTTCATTTTACTGTAGTTCAATAAGTGAAAGATGATTTCTAATAATATGGATTACCGCACCTTTCACATCATTATTGCACTTACCTCTGTCTTATCTAATAATCCTGACAGAATATTGGCTAAATCAAATGAAGGTTTCTGGAAGTCTTAGTAAGAACAGGCAAAGTCATAACTGAAAAAAAAACAAGTTACTAGCATTGTTCTATCAATATAACAAGCAAAACAAAGGAAGAGAAGCACATTTTGATGATACATAGCATTACGTTTTTAACATCAAGTATAATTTGATGATGGGGCCATTAAAACTACCTGGCACCAGACACACATAATGTAGTTATATTATTAAGCCTTATTTTACTGTCATTTGAATTCATAAGTGCTCTAAGCAGAATTATTCAACAATACAAAAGAACAAAGAACCATTCATCTGAATTATATGTATTGTCATTCTCCCTTTCCGCTTGCCTGTGTTTGCTTTTAATAATATAGAACAGATAGCAGAGGAAAAAAAACAATTAATTGTTAATTATTTTCATTATGATCGTTTTAAAGCTGTGGATTTAAAATTTTATGAATAATCTACGCTGTGAACTAGCAGCTGTGTGAGTCACACCACTGCTTGTGATTGGCTTGTATATTATTTTTCATATCAGTCTTTACCAGACGCAGAGCTTGAGAAGTTAAATATTCCTTAGATAGATGACTTGCCGCAGTATCTGCTGTTTACCGGCTTTTCAAATCATTTTATGCCCAGCTATTCCCATCAACGCCGGGATATGAGGGTGCATACAGTGAGCGTTTAGCTTGGGATTTTCACAAGACTGATTTATTGACCCATTCTGGCAATCTGTTTTTTTTTTCTATAAACTGATTGATGATATTAAGAATGAATGTTTTTTACAACAAGCTAACATGAGGATAACCTCCTGAGCTACTCAATCCAGGTGTTTGCAAACAGCACAAATCGCACCAGATGAAGCAATTGTTCCTCTCTTAAGCAAAAAAAAAAAAGAAAAAAGAAAAGAAAAAAGTATGTACAAAAGACCAAGATGCACCTGAAAACTGTAGATTTGAAGCTCGGGATTTTCAATCATGGCTAAACATACTTGTAAAATCTCATCCCCATAAAGCGAAGGAGCTAAACTGTATATTTTACTGTAGAAAAGTTGAATGCAGAGAAATACACACACTGGACGCTTTTCCTGTGTCTCGGACCCCCATTTGCCTTCAGAACTGCCAAAATTCTTGTGGACAGAGATTCAACAAGTTTCTGGAAACACTCCTTAAAGATTTTGGTCAATATTGACATGATAGCAGATGTGTTGCCTGCACATCCGTGATGCAAATCTCTCTTTCCATATCCCAGGGGTGCCCGATTGGATTAGGATCAGGTGACTATGGAAGCAATTTGTGTACAGTGAACTTATGTTTAAGAAACCAGTTTGAGCTTTGTGCCATTGTGCGTTATCTTGCTGAAGTTGCCATCAAAAGATGACGGCAAGATGGATCCATGCTTCGATGATGTTGACATCAAATTCTGACCCTACCATGCAAATACTGTAGCAGAAATCGAGACTCATCAGACCAGGCAATGTATTTCAGATCTTTTATTGTCCAATTTTGGTGAGCATATGTGAATGTGTTTGTTTTTAGCTGTCAGAAGTGGCACCTAGAGTTGTGTACTGCTAGTGGAGCTCATTCTAAGATGCTCTTCTACCTCGGTTTTACCAGGTAGTTATTGGAGTTTCTGTTCCCAACCTGTCTGGTAATTTTCCCCCAACCTCCAACATCATGTTGACCTTCCTAAAATGTGTTTGTTTTGCTGCTGCTCTATACAGCTTTTGCATGTAAAAGAAAGGCCCATGGCAAGGCTGTTTAGTTTAGCACAGTAAAAATGAGTGAGTTACTTCTTTCCTGGTAGAACCAAGTGCAAAAGAAATAATTTGAATAAGCTATTGAGAATCGGATGAATAAATCTAACCTGCAGATTTTGTTATAAATGGCCAAAGCACACATTTGCAACAGCAAAGCATGAACTAAGGTAGACATAATTTAAATTTGGCCCCGATGGCAACAATGGATCCTTGTCTCAAAAGCTTGAGAGTTTTTGTGTTGAAAAGAGTTTGCTGTGTTACTGTAAGGTTAGTGCCACTAAATTAGTATTCAAGACTCGTTCACACAAATTCAGCCTGTTAATGGGAGGTGCATGCAGGGAACCTAATTAAAGCTGCATGTACCATTTCCGACAACTCATCACAGTGTTCACATTAGCAAAATCTGGCATCTGGTGGGGTAATTTATTTATTTATTTTTTTTGCACCAAAATGTAGTATAACATAAAACATTGTTTCAGGACTTTTGAAGGAATAAATATTTGAAAGGGTGCTTTTATTATCTGCTGGACTTCTATTTATCATGCAGAAATAATTAGGGTTCAGACCTCAGGTTTGGAGAATCTAAAATTAGTCTCATGCAATCCGCTTTTCAAGGTAAGGAATCGTTATAGGAAATTATAGAATTTTATTTTCTTGTTACTTTAAAAAAATACCTTAAATTGTGCAATACTCTACAACTGAGCTATATCATAAAGAAGGTGCACGCCATCCTATAAAATCACTTCTCATTTGTAATAGATTTGGCTCTTGAAATTAATAAGTTATTATTTCTAGTCCCAAAAGGTCCATTTTGAGGTTTCAGAATAACTGTTGTTATTCCTACTTGGAGCTATTAACTCATTTTCAGAAGTTAATAGAACTGATATGAACTTTGATACTCAGACAGCACACACTTCAAAAGACTGATTCATATTTTTTTCTTAAAATTGTATGGAGGGTTGAAGTTGCTTGAAACAATCACGTATTTTCACTTAAATGACCTTAACAACCAGAGAGGTTCTAGAGAAGGTATAATTACTTGAATGTTTCCAACCTCCAAGGTGCTTTTTTTCCGACAGGCTCACCATGGCAAGTCCACTAAAGCGAGTTATTGTTATTATGCTGAGATGCAATCTTGCGATAAGGTTTTGACCTCTGGAATTGCTTAATGACCTGGTTGCAACCGTAAATAACCTAAAGGATTTCAGAAGTACCTATCAGCCCATACAACCTGCCTTATGTAATTTGCTTGTCCTCCAAATACCATTGTTGCAAATGCCATTCCTTGGGAGCAGTCTGCAAATTACATTAGATTGAATATGAGTTGTCTCAATACAGAAAGGAATGATATATGCCTTCATTTTACAGTGTAGGGGTCCTAGAATGTTCAGCCTTGGGCATCTGCTGATTATTACCCAGCACCGAAGTTCAGTTCTCTTCAGTGCAAGCCAGTATCATCAGTAGTGCCTATAAAGACTGTTAGACATTCAGCTTGTGTCTGATCAACTTAATTGAGGTTTTTCTGATTTCTTTCTGAATGTTTATGCCTTCAAATATTTTATACTGTGTTTGTGTCATGCCCCAGCGGGGGGTTGCCCATGTCTGCTCTGCTTCCAGAACTCTCTCCCCTTCTTACCCAATCAGGACCTTCAGGCATACCTGTGGCACCTGTGAGCTTACTACCTGGTGTCTGTAATAAAAAAGGAAGCTTAGTTGCAGCCATTAAGTATTTTTTCTTAGCTCTAGCTAGTTTCTGGACTCCTGCTAGACTTTCCTGACATCCTGGTT
The DNA here is from genome assembly GCF_032062135.1 of Pyxicephalus adspersus. Lineage (NCBI taxonomy): Eukaryota > Metazoa > Chordata > Amphibia > Anura > Pyxicephalidae > Pyxicephalus > Pyxicephalus adspersus. The sequence continues at coordinate 46,457,649 of NC_092866.1, read as the reverse complement.
TCTGATCTTGGCCACCGCTTTGACAATTTGTCTGCTGATCCTGTACCATGCCTCTATTAGACTAAATATTTGTTTAAGGACTTCTGGTTTTCCCTTGACCACGTCTCCTGCTTGTTGAATCTGTACCACGTATTGTATACTCTCTACTGTACTCAGCTGTCACCTCCGGGCACGCTCCATCTGGGTTGCACCTTCCCAACAACACAGTGCTACCTAAAAGTGTATTTTTTGTTCGTATTCACCCAGAGATTATAAAGACATTAGATGAATGCCTGGATTATGATTGAATAAGGTTTGCCCTTTAATTAACATATTTGTGATTTGATTACTCTGATAGAAGAAACTTTATTTTTGACCTGCCGCTCTTTTGACTTAGGAAAGTTGAGATTTTTGGGGGAGATTTCATTGATGCCTTTTTCGATACTCCCAAGAGTAATTTCAGACATTTCTAAATAAATGGAGGCCAACATAAAACCCAGAACCACATGGTAGGATTCTCCAGGCTGGAAATCAAACTTTTCTAAGTTACTTTTTTTCTTAACAGCTGCACGTCATCAAAACAGCACAATCCATATAGACAGATATACTGTATTTTTCGCCGTATAAGACGCACTTTTTCTTCCCCAAAACTGGGGGGGGAAAGTGGGTGCGTCTTACACGGCGAACACAGTTTTTAAAAATAATTAAAATAACATACTCACCCGATACCGTGATCCCGCGATCCTGCGTGCTTCTCCTCTTCTCTCCTCTCCTCCTGGCTGCAGCGCGTGTCTCCTCCTTCCTGCAGAGCCGAGCGAGGAGAAGCCGGCACACGTGCCCCCGCGATCCAGGAAGCACGCTGATCCCTGCCCTAACGGAGTTCCCCCGGCGGAGAACGTACCTGTAAGTGATCAGAAGGGGATAAATTGGCACAGGGTG